>NC_046366.1:24413848-24643848 GCF_011125445.2 Fundulus heteroclitus | reverse complement strand
CATAATACAGCCTCCTAGACAGGTCAGAGTTGCAAAGCTCTGTTTTTTTCACATGATCTAAAACGCAGATTTTTTTTAGAAGCCTGTTTCCGGTGGGGTTTCTCCAGGGTCAGTCCTCCACGGTCCACACGGCTGGATCCGGTAACCAGGGCCTCCATGGCATGCTGAGGAGGCAGCTCGGCCATTTCAGTCACCTCCATTATAGCAGGGACGCGTCTGGACCATGAAGGACACGGGGGGGCCCTACGGCCTGGAGCTGGGCCCCCCTGCTTTAGTCAGTAAATTAAAACCACATTTTGATTTTTGTAATCCTTCAGCGCCTCCTTAGACACACTTTGGACCAGAATCAGGTTTTATCGCCATGTTGCGTCACACAAGGAATTTGAATCCGGCTCCACTTTGCCTACAACAAAGTACTTGTTTTGGTACGATATACAAAAAAAGGTAAACAGGAATATTGTTGCTGTGTGTGTGTATATATATATATATATATATATATATATATATATATATATGCCTCTCGCCCAGTGAACGCTGGAGATAGGCACCAGCATCCCCCGTGACCCCATGAGGGAATAAGCGGTTTGGAAAAAATATATATATATATATATATATATATATATATATATATATATATATATATATATATATATATATATATATATATATATATATATATATATAATTTGCAAAAACGGAGCAATGCCTGGTTGGATTGATGCAAATAAGCATGCTATTGACAATTAACAATACCTAGACAGCTCAGAGCTGCGCAGAATAGATCTACACTAACAACAGATTCTATAAAATAAGATTTTTTTTGGTTATCAAATCCTCTGTTTTGTTTGTTAAAGCAAAAAAAAAGTCATATTTAAGGTTTTCCTTTTGACTTTGCTTCCCTGACTAAATATGGGCTCCAGTTTAAAAACTCTAATACCTAAACGGGTTAAATTTGAAAGAAAACCAATGAAAGATTCTTAAAAAAAAACATAGATTGCTTGTTTTTGAAACCTCTACGCCTGTTTTTTGTTTATTTTTTGTAATTCTAAAAGTTGATTTTGAAGAGTTTTTTTTGGTTCTACATTAACACTGGATGGGTCAAACCTGAGCAGAATCCTATTAGATTAGCAGCTTCTTTAAAATACAGATTGGTGATGTTTCAAATTCTTTGTCCTACTTGTGAAAATGAACATTAGACCAAATTAAATTAAAAAAAAAACGGCTCGATAATAGCTTGCAGCTTTAAAATTGCCGTTTTCCAGATCAGGTGTGACCAGTTGAGTTGGTCCTTCAAAGCTTCAGGTTGGATGACGACTTCAGCGTCATCAAAGGAGTCCTGTGAGTCAGTTGGGTATGCATTAAAAAACGCCCACATCAACCAGATTAACCCTGATTTTTTTTTTCCATTTTTCAAAACTAACTCAAACCATAACCTGAGGGAAAAGGGTTGGATCTGTAACGTCAATGATTTTTAAGTGGATTTAACGTTAATGTCTTCTACTATGTTGCCGCAGTTTAAATGGTGGCCACCATATTCCTGTCGTCTACCTTGATAACGACATATAAAAAAATAAAAAAATAGTTTCAGGGGACCTTATAGGCTCTAACGCTGCACGTCTGGGTTGGAAGAGTGAGGGAGAAGAGTCGGACCGCATTCATCCGCTGTTTTTCATGGGTTTGTGGAGCGAATGGAAGGCACAGTGTGACGGCACGCGGGAAGGGACCCTTTCATTTGCAAAACAAGATTTTTTTTTTTAAACTCCCCCCATCCCCAGCCCAGCCGCTGTGAGCCAGCCTTCCCCATTCACAATGCAATGACCAACAAGAGCAGGGCGATGGAGCTGTTTTTTTTTTTTTTTTTTTTTTTTTTTTTGCCCTGTCAATTCTTGGTAAACTGGTTTGTTAAAATTCTCACTTTGCATTCGAGAATTTGGTCTTAAAGCCCTTTGTCGGACTCCCTGATGTAAATTTCTCCCGCGTGTCTGTGAAGTGGGTTAATGGCCATTTGGTTCAGTGGGCCGTGCCGGCAGCCTCTGGCCTCCTCTGCCCAAAGCGGGAGCAGCTTAGACATTACTCTCTTTCTTTATGGAGCTTGTGGGCTCTCTAACAGTTTTTAATGACGTCTTTTATTTCAGCAACAGAATATCCAGTGCTTTGCAGGACTTAAATGCCCCTTAAACTTTCATAAAATGTTGTGTGTTGACCTCCAAAAGCCCCAAGATAGAGTTTTATGTTGGAGACCGACACCAAGAAGTGCCACTGGGAGGTGAGAGGGAAAAAAATCATACCTAGCAATTAAATAAAAATGTGGAAATCTATTAAGCCCCATATAATTCAATTCAAGTCACCCAGTTGGAGTCCACATTTCTGTGTATCTCACTTTTGGCATTGCTTTTCTTAAACTTGGACAGGGAAGGAGGATGGAAAGGTGGCCGGAGCTAAATGTTCTGGACGGAAACCTGCGAAAGACTTAAGAGCGGGCCGGAGGTTCACCTTCCAGGAGTGGAAAAGACTCTAGATATGCAACCAGAGCTCAGAAGAAATGGCTTAAATCAAAGTATATATTCATATATATATGAATTGGCGCTATATAAATAAAATTGAATTTAATGTAGTAGGATGGTCCAGTCAAAGTCCACAAAGTTCTGCAGAGTGTCGTCTCAATGCACATACATGAAAGCCTTTTAAAATGTTTTATTTATTCAAAAAATTAATAATTTTTCCTTCAACTTCAGTTATGCGCTGCTTTACTTTGTTAGTCTATCGCATAAAATCGCAATAAATGCGGATGAAGTTTGTAGTTGTAACAAAAAAACGCTTAAGGTGAAATGAAAACTCATAGTTTAAAGAGTCTCTGTTTCTAAACTCCCTTCATTTTTTTGTTTGTTTGTTTGTTTGTGTGTTTTAGACAGCGGATCAGAACCTAGAGAACTTACGGAAACCACCATGCATGCGTCCAGCTACCAGAAGACGCGTGGCCTTTAGAAAAAAAAGACGTAAGCGGGAGGAGAACAAAGGAAAAACAAGGAACCGACCACAGCAGAGAAAGCGGAGAGGCGATTAATTGGCGTACGCGGACATGGCCAGTACCCAGACCGGTTTGAAAACCCCCTTCAAAGACTTGACCTCGTTCAAGGGCAACATGAAGAGGCTGTACAGGGAGCGCATGGAGGACGCGCCCATCAAGAAGCGCGTCATGGCCGAGATCAACCTGAAGAGGCGCGGCTTGGACTCCGTCCCGAAGACTGCCAAGGTGAAGAAGGAGCAGACGGAGGAGCTGAGCCGCGAGGCGGAGTTGGACCTGGAGGCCCGGGGCGACCTGCACCTGGGGGGCTCGGCCAAAGCCCTGGACCTGAGTCCCGGCCTCAAACACACGCTGGCCCAGTTCACCCTCAGCAGCCAGAGCTCCCTCGGCGGCCCCGCTGCGTTCTCGGCACGCACGGGCCACGAGCACTCCCCCGCCGGCATGCCCCCGCTGTCGTCCCCGCCGGTTCTGGGGGGGGGCCCCCTGCTGGTTCCCTGCGACAGCTCCACCGAACTCACCCACTCCCTGCTGGAGGGCGAGTCCATCTCCTGCTTCGTCGTCGGCGGCGAGAAGCGCCTCTGCCTGCCCCAGGTGCTGAACTCGGTGCTGCGGGACTTCTCGCTGCAGCAGATCAACACGGTGTGCGACGAGCTCTACGTCTACTGCTCCCGCTGCGACGCCGAGCAGCTGCACATCCTCAAGGTGCTGGGCATCCTGCCGTTCAACGCGCCGTCCTGCGGCCTCATCACGCTGACGGACGCGCAGCGGCTGTGCAACGCCCTCCTGCGCCCCGGCGCCGCCCTGCCCGCCGACCCCAGCGGCAAGCTGCTGGCCCGGGGCCTGCTGACGGAGAGCGAGGCCAGCTTCCAGGTGGAGCACCAGTGTCTGGGCAAGTGCCAGGGCCTGTTCGTGGCCCAGTTCTACACGCAGCCCGAGGCGCCCTGCATCCAGTGCGTCGAATGCCAGCTGCTCTTTTCGCCGCAGAAGTTTGTCATGCATTCGCACAAGTCGCCCGATAAGAGGACCTGCCACTGGGGCTTTGATTCGGCCAAGTGGCCCTGCTACCTGCAGCTTGCCAGGAAGTACCAGGGGACCCCCGAGGAGTCCAGACTCAAGCAGCTGCTGGAGGAGGTCAAAGAGAAGTTCCACTATCAGCTGAAGAGCTCCCTCGACAAAGTAAGTGCACTTCTGGAGAAACTCCTGGTGTCGGTTGTTTTGCGTTGCATGTCGCGAACACAACGCTGCTAGTAAGTAGAGATGTCCCAGTTTGAATGAAATTTACCCATAAACAGTAAAAAAAATATTTATATATATATATATGCATTGAGCTATGACTAGTTGTTAAAAAAAATACAGGGGTGATGTCACACTGTGTGAGAGACAGACTAGTCACAGCTCATTGCAGAGATGCTGTTTATTTCTCTCTCTCTCTCTCTCTCTCTCTCTCTATATATATCTATATCTATATCTATATCTATATATATATATCTATATCTATATCTATATATATATATATATATATATATATATATATATATATATATATATATAAAAATAAATAAATAAATAAACAGCATCTCTGCAATGAGCTGTGACTAGTTGTTATAAAATACAGGGGTGATGTCACACTGTGTGAGAGACAGACAGCAGTTGCTGTCAAAAAATGGTTCTGCTATTTTAAAACGAAGACAATTTTTGTTTTGTTCTTAACATTTTAAGGCTCTGAAACATCTTTTATTAAAAATTGGCGCGGTTAGCGTGGCTGGCATCACTTTAACGGCACACTCCTCGTGTTTTCCCTGGGAACGTAGATTCTTTCATTTCCTGAAGTGTGCCAACATTTTCAAGTTCAGGATGTTCCGTGCCAGACAGGTTTGAGCCTGAGAGTTAAAATAGAACAACGTCGCTGCACTTTGCGTAGCCTTCCTGTTGCCTCCGTCTCCGTCTCTTGCTGAACGAAACGCAACCTCGTCTGGACATGTCATGGAAATCGCCGTTTCCTGTGAAATGGCTTCAGACATCTCTCTGTCTCCTCTCACGCTTTCATTTCAAAACTGAAACTATACATGGCTTGCTTTGGGTCTTTTTTCTTTTTTTTTTTTTTACTCCTCAATAACTACCTCTTGGAAAGATTGCATCACTAAAACACCAGTTTCTATGTGTGAGATGGTGTATCCTTACTCTAACTTGACGTTTCCAAATCCATCTGCTAGACTGATTTAAAAACTCTAAACCACTAGGAAAAACCATCTTTGCTGTGTTGCGTTTAGCCTTCCTGTTATCTGCTCTGGATCTCACTCTCTCGCTTTGCTCCAGCCAGTATAAGCTGTAAATATGTCTAGACGTATTGTAAAAAAGGATATACGGTAGTTTTCTTTAAAATGGCTTATTTGGGTCTCATTGAATGCTCACTCCGTTGTAGCAGCCACACCAAATGCTTGTTTTTGTTACTGGGATTTGGTTTGGTTTGGTTCTAATGAACTGATGGGACGTACATATTTGGCTGTCTTACATTAACTGTCTACATGTTTATCACTTGCATTAAATCTGACATTGGCAAAAGGATGCTCACATTTCCAAATACAGTATTTTCCATGAAAAACAAACACAGAAAGCTCAAAAAGGGTCGAACAGAGCAACGTTTTCTCTATTCTCTCAACCCTTCCTGTGATCTTTTTCTCTCTTTCTCTCTCTCTCTGTCACACCCTGAATGAGCCGCCTAAGTGTGTTAACTTGTCGTTAAACATGGTTTCCGTTTTTTAAATAGCTTCACTGTGACTTCTGACTTCGTTTTTTTCCCCTAAACTTTTTACGTATATTTAAAAAAACGGTCAACTTCCTTCGGTAGCAACTTCCGCACCGAAGAGTGTAGTTGTCACTGCCACCCGCAGCCTGATTGGTCAAGGTGAAAATAATCAGGATTACCTCCACCAATAGAGAATGAATATTCCTCTTTGTTGTGGGTAGTGTTTGCTTTTTTTCTGCAGCGTGGCCGACTATATGTCGCCTTTTTAACTGGGCTGCAGCAGACATTAAACCCGCCCTGACCCAGAGCGTGTCTGAGTCCTGGGACAGGTGGCGACATCTGCTTCACCAGGTCTGATCAGGCCCACGTTCCTCCCGCTGGCCCCAGCTGAGGAGGAAGTGCATCATTTGCCCCCCCCCCCCCCAGGAGTCGGCTGGAGGTCAGCGGGAACGGCGCCGAACAAAATGGTCGGCTCGGGACGCTCGGGGAATGGTCTCCGTGCCGGCAGCTGAATAAAGACCATGTTCCAGTTTGCTCTCAGTAAATTGGAGTTTCTTGTTACGCACATGCCTTTGCAGTATAAAAAAAGAAAAAAAAAAAGTAATATGTTGGTCCCCTTAACAAGCCGATTTCTTTTATTATTGTTGAGAAACCTGGGAATAATGGTTTGTCGGGAAAGGAAAATATTTTCTGCACGCCAAAGCTATTTTCCAGAGTCCCTTCACCTGGAGGCCAACCTGAAATTGAAATTGCTTCATTGAATTTCTTCAGCTCGTCTATGAGGCTGTGTATTGCTTGATGGTTTTTCTTATTCTCTTTCTTCTTGCTGTTGGGGGTGGGTGGTGGTGGTGGTGGGGGGGGGACGTCAATATATGATCAGAGCCACAAGGCCAGCAAGTCTATAAAAAAGTCAACAGTCGCTGAGGGAAAAGCTGTAGATTTGCTCTCCCTGCCATGAGGTGGTTTATGTCTCCTGACCTGCCTTTGACCAACGCGGTGGTAACCCCCACCCCCCTCCCTCTCTCCTTCTGCTGTTGTTTCCGCGTGTTTTCGTCTGTTTGCTGCGGTTTGCTCGCGCTTTGATGCACAAACGCGGATCACATTTTCCCCTCGGAGTCAAAGCAAAACCAACAGCCCTCGCTAACGCGGTTTATTTGTCACCTTTCCTAACAAAGCGGCCCGCCTGTGTGCCTGACCCTAAGCGCAGACTGGGCTCCAAAACAAACACGCGATGTTTACACGCGCGCGCGCGCGGGGGGAAATGGAACGCACGATTTCTTCTCTTCTTCTTCTTCTTCTTCCCTTTTCCGCGTGTGGTTAACTTGGGAGCGCGTGGAAACGCCGTCTGCTGTCTCGTCTCTCGCATCCTGACCGCATTCCTCTCCCAGATCTCAGACTCGTAGGTTACAGACGTTGTAAGAAGGGGAGAAAAAATAAAAAAGACGTTTTATTACCGCAGCGGAAACGCACACAGTGTGCAACAATGGACCCAGGCGACAAAAGCACCAAAGCATCTGTAATGTCACGTTGGAGCATAAATCCTAACATGTCGGCGTGTATTTTAGTGCTTTATGTGTCAGACGCTGTCATTCTCTCTGTGTGTGTGTGTGTGTGTGTGTGTGTCAGATAATTGGAGGCCGGTGTGACACATTTTTCTCTGTCTCACACTTTGTCAGGCTCTCTGGAGCCCGCGTCTCTCCACAGTTCGAGGTGCTGTCTGCTCTCTCCGAGGTGATTTCCACGCGCTTTCTCTTTAACGTCAGTGCCAGTGACGCCGTCTTGGCCAGCCGCCGTGCCCTTTGCAGACTTTAGTTTCATGAGAAACTTGCACAAAATATTTATTTATTTATTTATTTATTTTTTGCAGCTTCTGCTATAGATGTGTAAAAAGCCCTCTAAAGAAACAACAACTTCTATAGTGGTAACTTACATTCAAACATACAAAGCTAAAGTGGTATTAGAATCCAACTTTCAGTTTCTAGTACATTTGCTCAATGTCAAATCCTATATGGCGCAGAACGATAGGCAACATAAATGTAACTGAAGCGGGTTTTTTTCTCTTTTTAAAGTGAGGTTCTCATCGGTAATCTGTTAGGTTCTGCGTCCATAAATGTTTAAATGGGACATCAGACCGAGGAGCGTTTCTTTCAGCCTTCAGGCTGGACATGGACCCACATTTCTTTCCCCAGCGCGTAGTGAGCAAGGCTCTCACAGAGGTAACGACTTGGCATCTCAGGGTCACCAAGAACCATTTAGACGCCTTGTTGGGGAGAGATGCCAGAAAAAAAACAGACAAACAGCTGTTTCTGACTGACCATCACAAATGTAACTGCGTGTAGTTTGCTAAATGTTACTTGGATTTTAAACCACCTTGAATCCTTTCAGGATATTTTGAACAAAAATGTTAGTGAACCCAGAATTGTTGGGTTTCTCTTAATTTTTCTAAGATTACGCTGCGGAAATTAAGAGTTGGCAGTAACTAAATGTGTCTGTACTTGGAGGGAAACAAAGCAATAGTGGGGCTTGTTCCTGGAGAGATCCCTGCATGGAAGTCCTCCAGGAAGCAGGTGATTTTTTTTATTTTTTTTTTACCACCAAGGGTTGGAGATGACGCTCCTCCACCCGCCTCCACCCCTCCCCTCTCTGCTGAGAACGGACGCACGGGTGTATAAGAGAACAAGGTGACCCCCGCGTGGCAACGCGGCCGCTTCCCGCTACCGCCGCGTAAACGGGAGCACGCGCGCCCGTGGAGGAAGCGAGCAGGACACGTCCCTCCACCCCGAACATCCTCCAGACTCTTGGAGTCCAGCCGCCTCCACTTCGCCGGCCCGCGTGACTCATTTGTTCCACATCCCAGTGGATGTGAGCAGGAGGCCGGCCTGGCCAGCGCGCTACAGCCATTCAGGCTTAAAACAAAAAAAAAAATCTCTGCGTGTTGGTTCTGACCCCGAACACGGACTCCCCCCCTCCCTCTCCCTCTCCCCCTCCCTCTCCCTCCTTTTCCCATGAGCTCTTAATGACCCATGGCGTCAATGTGCACATTTACTAGCAGTCCAGCTCTCACCAGAGGGCAACGAGATGAGACGCAGACGACAACCGCTCCCTGGAAATGTGTTTTTTTTTTTTTTTTTAGAAAGTCCCATATCCTGTTGGGCGTGTTTGCTTTAAGTAGGTGCATTTAAAAAAACTCCAGGACCTGCGCTCTGTAAATGGCGCCTTGTGCTCGGAGGCCCGGGCCGGCCTGTCTGCAGATCCCCGCTGTGTAAACAGAATTTGCTTGACGGACGCCACGACCAGACAGCGGCAACAAGCCCAAGCCTTATTAAGCAGATTATTTTTGGTTGCGCCGCAGACAATGGGCTCATTGGGCCCGTTGCTCGCGCTCCGCACTTATGCACACATCAGGTGTTGTTTGCTTTTTTTTTATTTATATTCTCCTTTCCTTTTATTTGGTTTCCAAAGAAGACAGGAAGTAACAGATCAAAGTCAGATTCGACGACTGCCTTCTTCCCCCACCTTGTGAAACTTTGCGACATCAGCGATAGCCAAGCAACGGGTTCCAAAACATCTAAAAACAACATCTTCCGCTGGCCCAATCTCACTTTTTTTTTCTTTTTTTTCTTTTTTTTTCTCAAAGCTTTTGTTTTTTTCATATTGAGGTGAAAGGAGAGCGAGGAAACAGTCAAACAAAAAAAAAAAAAACAGTCCCTATGTTCGGTTTCAAACGTTATCTTTAAAGCACGGCACAACCCCTGACATGTGTTGCCTGTTTGCCCCGGCCTTGTTTTGCAGCGTCTAGCTGGCCCAGAGTCAGACGAGTCAGACGGAGGGAACAGCCTCGCCTCTGTCTTTCTCCCCCCCCCCCCCCCCCCCATCCCCACCCCCCCGGCCGGGCTGACACAGAGGCTGCGGCACAGACGGCAGACAGCTGCAGCTCTCCCCGGCTTCCTCTGTTTTGCTATTTGGAAACCAGTGACTTCATTTACCGCCGAGCAGCGCAGCTGTAAGTCGCTGGCTGGCTCCTGGGCAGTCTGCTCTGCTCTGTCGGAGCTGCCTTGACTCGCCGTCGTGCTCGGATCTAATTGGACCGGAGCAAACGTGCTAATTGGACAAGGGCCGCAGTGAGATTTGCACGCTATGATTGCCTTGACCCAAAAATATAGCAAAAAAAAAACCGGGAATGTATGAAATTGTAGTTTTAATTAAATTTTATTTATATAGCGCCAATTCATGAAACACATCATCTCAACGCAGTTTACAAAGTCAAATTCAATCAAATTATACAGATTGGTCAAAAAAAAAAAAAAAAAAAAAAAAAGGAAACCCAGCAGATTGCATCGAGTCTTGACAAGCAGCATTCACTCCTGAAGAAGCGTAGAGCCACAGGGAGAGTCGTCTGCTTGTTCATGGCTTTGCAGCAATCCATACTGAGCAAGCATGAAGCGACAGTGGAAAGAAAAACTCCCCTTTAACGGGAAGGAAAGCGGGTGATCTGTCTTCCCTGGATGATGACACAGCTAACAGAACGCCAGACCAGGTGTACCTTCTATGAAGAGAAAGAGAGAACAAAAGGTTAAAAGCTGAAATAACAACAAGCAATGCAAATTGGAGAGCAGTAGGAGAACTCATCAGAGTGAGAGAAATAGACCCTGATGTCCACCAGCAGACTTTAGCAGGTATAACTAACTATAGAGAGAGCTTGCTGCTCCAAAACGTAGCTGGCCTGGAGTTGGCAGCTTAAGTCATGGCACCCTTTTTCTTAGTTTTAAAACTTTAGAGCGCCACATCAGTTTTTGATTTGGTTTGTTTTGCTTCCAGAAATATTTCCAAACCGTCGAGTTTGTTTTTCTTGCGAACGACGGGAGGTTTTGCAGCAACAGGCGGGGGAGGGGTGACCGCTGCGTCGCTCTGTGCTCCATACAGCCGGCCGATATCGGCCCATTTGCAATATTTACGGTTTCACGTTGCGATTTATAATATAGGAGGATAAAAGAACGGCGTTGACGAGGTTTCCTCATTCCTAGCCACGCGGTGTGACATTCAGTCGCCGTACGCTGAATTTGACTCGTCTTTAAACGCAGCTGCATGGCGCTGATGAGTCTCTCTGCTGTCGTCGCTGCTTTTCCTCCCTTATGTGTCCGTCTCTCGATCTGGAAGTCTGTCGTCGATCAGCTTTTTTCTCTCTTTTTACCCTGGCAAGTTTTGTCTTCCAGCAATCAGTTCGCAGTCTCTCGTTTTATCTCCTGCCTCCTCGGTCTGCGTCGTATCTCCGAACGCTCCAATCGGCTAACGGCAACAAAGCAAGCGTTCAAACGAGCCGATAAGTCGATCGCTGCGCGAGCAATAAGACCACTTGTGTGCGTCTCTGCGAGGCGGACGGGGCGGAAAAAGGCCGAGGCTTATCGATCCGGTCTGCAGCCTTGAAGGATGTGGAAACGGAGAGGAGCGGTAGGATGGCACAAAAAAAAAAGACGTGAGGGGGTGGAATGTAGAAGGGGGCCACCGCAGGCCACTCACGGTTCCTGTGCATAAATGTGCTGCCTGTTGTGGGAGACTGAGCGGGGCCCCTCTAGGTGGGAGGAGCTGAGGCGAGGGGCCCCGCTGCTGTGTCACCATCAGGTCAGTGGCAGCATTACAGAGCTGTAAGGGGGACTGCAGCTCGCTGGAGGAATGCCAAAGCCGTTACCTCTGAGCCTTTTGTCTTAAACAGACAAGAATATTCCGCGGTTTTAGGTTTCACGTGTTCAGGGCCCCCCAAACCCCCCCACCGGCCACAGTCCACGTCTTCCCGTGGGTTAGTGTTGCAGCAGCTCACAGTGTCTACGTCACGTTAAAACGCCGCGGCACGTTGGAGTTCTGCCCTTCACCCCCGGCCCACCAGAAGACCACCATCAGTCGGCGCCAGGGCAGGAGTTTACAAAGGTTCAGGAAAAGTTTGGGGTTCCAAGCCTCTGAATGTTTAAAAAAATTGTTTTTATCTTAGTCAGAGACGGACTGAGAAGTCGGCTGGTGACTGGAACTGGATCATTTTCAGCGTATGCAGACGCTAAAATGATCTGCCGGGCGACCCCAGGAGCTAGCGCAACGCCCTGCTGCTAATACTGGACCTGTGTTGCTCTACGAAGAGTCCATAAAATCTAGATGCCGATCACCGATCTGGCTTTTCTGGGTCGAGTTCCAGTTTTCTTCACTGTCTGACGCGCCGATTTAGATTTTGATTGAGTTTATTTTAAGAAATAAGAAAATATTTTGCAGCAGATTTCTGGTTTAAAGGTTGTTCTGAATCCAAAAAGTAAAGGATTGCGATATTATCCAAATATTATCCAAATTTTATCCAAATTTTATCCAATAGATTAAAAAAAAGTGTGCCAAAGTGTGTTTAAGTCTAGAACTAACCTGAAAGAACTGGAAAGAATCTCGATCAAGGGTCAGATCCTGCTACTTGTCATGATTTTAGCTCCTGAGGGGACCAAATCGTGCGGCTGGCATTACGGTTGAACAAACACCGAGTTATCCTCCACGTTTTACATCATTATGTCACCTATGAGTGAATATCGGGTTCCAACACATTTTCTATAATAAAAAAAACAGTTTTTGAGCCTCATATTTAAAATAACTTTTGTATTTTTCTGCATTTAAGAAAACATTGTAGGCCTTTTGCGTGAACTGTATCCAGCTCAGAGCTGGAATATGAAGCTGCCTTCAGGTTTGACAGAAACTGGACATTCCTTTTAGCACGCCGTCTAGCGTAGACCGGCTCTATTTTTAAAGTTTTATAACACTTTACAGTCGTCGGGTCAGAACTATAAAATAAAAACTCTTTATTTTTGGAAAAAACATAAATAGATTTCAGATGCACCGATTATCCTGGCTGATAGCAGTCTGGCTGCTTTTTTAGTCACGTCAGCCTTTTTTTGGGCCTGGACCAACATGATTGCAGGGTTTCTGGCGTGGACGTCTACGTTTACAACAGAAAGCGAAAGAAAGTTGAGGTGCGTTTACCGAAGTGGAAAAAAGAATCAGGGGGGAAAAACAGACGCGGCCACCAGAGTCCAAACAAGAACGAGCGAATGAAGCAGGGCGCATCGTTATAAAAGCAGTGAGATCATCTTAGACGTCTTTGTTTTAATTTTTATTTCTTTCTTTCAGTGCGGTGTGTAAACTGAAGGTTGCACCAGAGCGAGTTGACTGCAGGGCGGCGGGCATGGCTCCGTCTGCCAGCAGCCCCACAGACTAAACAAACCTGCCAGGCCCCTCCCAGTCGTCCTTCAGGCTCTAAAAGTGTCCCAGACCGACAGCTTGTTTGCATGTTCGCCTCCCCCCCCCCTCCCCACTCGGGGGCAACCGGACCAGTTTGTTGCTTCTGAGGAAAGCCGGGCCGATAACGAGCGCAGATCAGCGGCGACACTGATTGGTGGAGGAGAAACACGCGCGTGTGTGACTGGCTGTTTCCATGAGACCCGAGTTAACGAGCCTCCGTATTAATTAATCGACGTGTTGACGAGGAGATTAGCCGTCCACTGTCCGGTCTCCATGGGAGCGCGGTGATGTGGCGGCGCCGCGGAGGGCCTGTGGGAGACTGCCAGGGTGCGGGCGCTGTGTGCCAGCGGAGCGGGACGCGTTTGCATCTGAAAGGACTCCTCCCTGTGGGGAAACGGCGATTAATGGAGATCCAAACCGAGAACGCCGGAGACGAAGCTTATCCACGGGAGAGAGAGCCCACATGCGCTTGTGCAGCCATGCAGGCGGGATCTCCTCCCCCCTTCTTCCCCCCCGTCTCCCAGACAAGCAGATAAACAGGATATCAAAGGCGTGTCACGAGCCCCGCCGGGCCGACCGCGCTGCACATCCACAACACATTAAGCCCGGCCGCCACAACCATCAATTATGCATGTGGCAAACACGCGTGGATCAGGAGAGAGAGGCCCTAATTTATTAGCAGCGATACCTGCCGACCTCAACGTGGCAGGGATGCTTGAGACGAGTCGGCCTCGGCCCTCCAGTCGTTGGGTTTCCACCTCCAGTCTAGACGGCGGAAACCCAAACAGAAAGCTGAGAGCAGCCCAAACCTGCTGAACGGGGTTTGCTGCGCTCCTGCGAGTCTCACCTTTGCTCCACTAACTTCAAAACGCCAAACCGACTGTTTTCCTCCCCTTCCACCGCCGCCAGCCTCTCTCTCTATTTTACCCCATAAATCCTGTTGCTGGAGGCGAAGCGGTAAAGCTGGCAACCAGAGGCCGGCCTGCAGGAGTCAGGCAGTCACTCTGTTACTTTTAGGCCCTCTGCTGCCAAATGTTTACGGGTTTATCTCGCTGTTGATCCCACCTGCGTCGGCGCCGCTCACGGGAATCATTTGTCTTGCTCATATATTTCTTTGGGAACCCTGGAGAAAACACACACACATACACACACACACACACGGATGTGCAGTGTTTTCTTTTGCCTCGTGTCCCTGCGGAGCTTGTAGCAGCTCAGCCAGCGCTGGTTCTGGATCTCCTGAGTCTAGATCAGGGGTCTGCAGCCTGTGGCTCTGGAGCCGCAAGTGGCTCTTTGGACCTTCCACAGTGGCTCTTAATAAATTATATTTTTATTATGGTATTTAAATATAAGAATGCTTTTAATTTTCACAACAGAATGATGCTAAAAGAGGCAGTAATATTTCATTTTAAATCAAAAGTTAGATTTTTTTTTTTTTTTACATCATTATCCACAAATATCAACATCCCATAAATCCTCTTTTTTTTTTTAAACCAACATAGACATAAAAGGGCGTTTCTTTAATTATAACATAGTTCCTACAGTAGATCTTTATCAAAAATTATAACTTGTCTTTTTTCAAAAGACCAGGCAACATTTGAGGCTCTGAACGAGTTTAATTCAAGTGGACTGTAGGCAAAATGGTAAAGGTTGCAGGCCCCTGGTCTAGATCAACTCCACACACCCCACATCTAAAAGGTCTTTGACCCCCGGCACTCATCTCTAAGCTGTAAATGAAATCAGGGCGAGCGCCGATAAAGCGTCTTTTTTTTTTTTTTTTTTTTTTAAGCACTGCCAGCATCTCCGCCAGCGTCGGCCCATTCTTCTTCTCAAAGTAGGCGCGGCGGCGTCAGATCGGACGGAGAGCGTTGACCTGAACAGTGTTGTATAAAGTACTGAAATCTTAGAGTCAATTAAAAGTATAGGTATCTCTCCAAAATATGACTTTGGTAAAAGTCCAAGTCACTGACTGAAATTTTACTTGAGTAAAAAGTCTTAAAGTTTCTGAAATGTCTTGTACTTAAGTATGAAAATTACTGTAAAAATAGATGTACTCAAGTAATGTAATAAAAAGTAAAAAGTAAAACAAAGCAAATGCAGTTTGAATGACATTTTGTACATTTCGGTAAACTTTGAAGGTCAAATTCACTTAAAATAATATATACAACCAAGTGCAGGAGAAATTTAGACCAAGTTTAGACAGAAAATAAAACCTTTTTGTAAGCGTAACTAACTAAACCAAACATTGAAAATGTATCAGAGTAAAAGTACGCAATTAAGTTCGAAAATATAGTGAAGTAAAAGTGAAGGTTGAAAATGTATACTCGAGGAAAGTATAAAGTACTCCAAAATATACTTAAGTACAGTAGTGAAGTATTTATACTCTGTTACTATACAACACTGGACCTGAACCAGCTCGCCGTGGCTCCGGATGAACGTTTGGGCTTTGCTTGTATTAACGACATGTTTTATTTAAGGGAAAAACGCACCTTTTCCATTCTACGTCTCAATTATGCCCTGCTTTGTGTTGGTCCATCGCACGTAATCCCAGTAAAACGCCCTGAAGTGGACATGGCATGATGAAAAAGTTAGCGGGGGTCTGCAGCCATCTTTCATGCACCCTCGTCACCCTTGACTGCATCCTTCAGACGGCGCGGCCTTGCCTTGTGGTTTTTACAATCTGGCTACAGTTTAACCAGTTTCCCGTGACGCGCTCGCGTTGCAATGCCAGACATTCGCTTCGTCATCGCTATCAGAATCCACCGGCTGAGACACATCCTGGTTCCCGACGAGACCATACGTTCTCGTGTTTTCTTCACCAGAGTGACTCACGTCGGAGGGGATCCAGCAGTCAGTCTAACGATGCACATTTATTTTATTTTTTTTTTGGCAGGGTTGCCTTTTTTTTTTTTTACTTCCTCTCTTCCTTTCTTTTAATCAGCCGCTCTGGCAGACGGCCATCCCCGCCTGGTTTTCTGTTCACTAAGGCGGCGGCGCATCTTTGCGGGAGAAGGAACGTCCTTGTCGTTAAACGCCACGATGTTTCTTCACAAGGCCCAACGTCTTCCCGCAGGAAGTCAAAGGGGTCACGCAGACAGACAAACGAACGTAAAACGCAGCCACCAGCAGACATATCCCCCCCCGTCCCCCCCCCTCCTCCCCCCTCGTCCTGCAGCATGAGTCACGGTGCTCCATCCGTGCTGCGGTCTGCGCTCCACTCATCCGCCGGGACGAAGATTTATGGCCGCGCTGCTCTTTCTCCCTCTGCCCCGTTTGATCTTCGCCCAGGTGTGTTCACTTACAGCTCTGACTCAGACCGCCACCACATTTTATCCCCCCCCCCCCCCCCAAAGGCGAACGGCGCTCCTGCTGCTCCGTCTGGCCCGTTGTGCTTCTCAGATCATTAACGGAGGATTCAACC
The DNA here is from genome assembly GCF_011125445.2 of Fundulus heteroclitus. Classification (NCBI taxonomy): domain Eukaryota; kingdom Metazoa; phylum Chordata; class Actinopteri; order Cyprinodontiformes; family Fundulidae; genus Fundulus; species Fundulus heteroclitus. The sequence goes on along the minus strand of NC_046366.1, from coordinate 24,627,399 downwards.
CGCTGTGGGTGTTTTTAATTCTAACGTGAAGCATTGAGATTCCCTCACACACTGCAAAAAGGGCACTGAAAGTAAGTAAAATTTTCTTGGAATTTGTGTATTTATCCTAGATTTGAGCAGCTAAATAAAACTATTTGCCAATGGAATAAGATTTTTGCACTTAAAACAAGAACAATTCATCTCCATCATCTTATTTCAAGTGCAGGATGTCTATTCATCTTATTTTAGGGGTAAAAATACTCATTCCATTGGCAAATGGTCTTATTTAGCTGCTCAAATGAAGGAAAAATATACTAATTTCAAGAAAATTTGACTTACTTTGAGTTCCCTTTTTGCAGTGCAAACCAAACCACTTGCAGACACGTCGGTGGCGATAGCTCGTGACACAGTAAGTGGTGGGTTCTGGTTGTGGTGGCTGTGTGTGTGTATGTGTGTGTCAGAGGGAGAGACAGCTGAGCCCCAGAGATCTGAGCGCCGAAGCCGAGCTGCCCATCCAAGGAGCAGCAGTGGAGGCTTCAAACGAGCTCCTGCATGTAATATGAATGAGACCCAAGCTCCCTGCAGAACAGCCCCAGCACCCAGGGCCAGTTAGGATTCAGCAGCCTCTCTCTCTCTCCGCGTGGCTGTGATAGATTTCACCCTGCGGGGCGTTTTAGCCAGGTGAAAGCTTCTCTCTGGAGCACCATGGCCGTATCTGGGGTCCATGTCTCCTCAAGGACAAACCCCCCTCCCCCAGCCTTTTCTCCATCCCACCGTATGGCAGAACTAGGGCTGGGCGATATGGATTAAAAAATAAATCTCAGATTTTATCATACCAAATCCGATTAATCGATTTTTTTTTGCCCTCCTTTTTGTTTCATAAAAACAAATTAAAGAAATTATTTGAAAACCTTGCTTTTATGTCAAGCATTTCGTCAGGAACTTGAATTCAAAGTGCAACTAAAAACAAGCTGTGAAACATGCTTGTAAAACAAGATGGCAGCCGTGCCATTATAAACAATGAAAATATAACAAAACATTTGCTGCTAGTGGTATTACACATTGAGCTAAGAACAGGCTTCACTACACTTGTGAACTTCAAACTAAGTTAAAAAAAAAAGTAAATAAGTAAATGAAGTACCTCGTATTATGGTAAAAAGTTTCCACTTAACAATATTTTGACAATACATTTGCCTAAATGTCACATGCTGTTCTCTTCATGGAAACCCAATGAGTGTATCGGCAAAATAAAATCAAGATTTTCCAAAGATGAAATCTTAAAGAATTGTAAATTCGAATTAATCGATTAAATCGATTTATCGCCCAGCCCTAGGCAGAACTGTAACCAAGCGGCTGATTAAGAAACTTCAGGGGATAAATGTGATCAGAGACGCAACGATCAGAACCTCGTTGCCAGTATTCCAGTATTTGTAAAGCTTCCAGTATTAGTAGCTGTGCCGCAAGTGTGCAAACCGGGTTTTCACCCGCAAAGTTGTCTTTAGCAGCTTATATTAGCAATTAGCTCGGGTTAGCATGACTTAACACCCCTAAATCAGCAATGGGATTTCTAAAAAAGCTGCCAACCCTTCCAAATCCAGTGCGTAGATGACAGAGGGTCAAAGCTCACACTGCAAAAACAGAACTAAAAATAAGTAAAAATTTCTTCAAATGAGTGCGTTTGTCCTTGATTTGAGCAAGTAAATAAGATTATCTGCCAATGGAATGAGTATTTTGACCCCTAAAATAAGATAATTAGGCATCCTGCACTTGAAATAAGATGATGGAGATGAGTTGTTCCTATTTTAAGTGCATAAATCTTATCCCATTGGCAGATCATCTTATTTACCTGCTCAAATCAAGGATAAACGCACTCATTTCAAGAAAATCTGAGTTATTTTTAGTTCTGTTTTTGCAGTGCAGGTGGACCAAACGGGACTACTTTATTCAGCCTTCCTGTTATTTCCTCCACGTCCTGCTCTCTCTCGCTCTCCCGCAGCCTGAATAAACCGCAGCGCGTCTTGGTATGTTGTCGTAAAACGGTTTTCCTTTTGAGAAGCTCCCTTCATCTCTGCGCATTTCATTTCAAATGGCTGGTTGAGACGCTGAATATTCTTCCCTCAGTAACGCCTTCCGCCCTGAAGGTCGGCTGCTGTTGCTGCTGCGACCCGGAAACACGGATTGGAAAAAAGGATTTTTCCAATTTTACCAATTCCAGTCATGAAAGATGAAGCTGAAAGTTGTTTGATTTTTATTTCTGATTTCTCTGGAACACTAAAGCATTAATTACCCATAATTGGAGATGCACAGAATGTTTTAAAGCCCGTTTTACAGCCCGAACAAGTCTTTGAATGAGGCCTTTTGAGTCTCTGTTTTTTTGTACTGGGTGCTGTGCAGATTTAGTTTTGCCATGAGAGCGGGGTCGGGCTTGCGTCTCCATTTTGTGTTTTTTTTTTTTCCCGTTCTGGAGTGATAGCAGTGCATTGCTGGCTCGCCGACAGCCTCTCTCAGCTTTCAGTCTGCTTAGCAACGCTCGTCCTCGCCGCGCCTCTCTCACTCGCCTCTTGTCTCCAAGCGGCTCCGAGTTGTTTCATCCGTTTCGAATAGTAAGCCAGGCTCCCTCGCGCAGGAAACCAGGCAACCGACTCGAATGCCATTTGTTAAACCAGTGCCCTACCTTTCCCGACGAGCACAATCGCAAAAGCATTCGTGGGAGATTTATTTATTTTTCTTTCTCCATCCCACCACCACCACCACCTCTTCTGCTTGGTGGAGATCTTGCATCTCTTCCACAAACATACAAGCCGAGTGCACGGTGTCCCAGTTAGAGCTCAGATGATGAGTACAGTCATCGGCAGACAAGACGAGGGCCCCACTGGCCTCGTTCTGAGTCGACGCGTCCTCCAGGGAGCCATGAAGTGTGTCTGCTCGTGTCTGTGTTTGTTTGCTCGCAGTAAACTGCGTCATCCTCCCACATCGCTGTTTGATGGAGCCGCTGTTTGATAGCATGTCTGTTAACTCCTCTGTGTGTGTGTGTGTGTGTGTGTGTCTCCGTCTGTCTGCGGGGCCCCGGTTTGCTCACGCAGGTGAGTCCTGGCAGCTTTGGTAATTAATGATCTCTGCGCAGGGGCACCAGGGAGGGAGGGAGGGAGCGGCGGCGATGCTCGCACATTTCTGCACTGGAGCGGCGCAGTCGAAGGCCGTCCTCCGCGCTGCACCGTTGGCTCTGACTGACTCAGATGCGCTCTGATTTTCACGCCGAGCACTACACTGCAAAAAACGGAACTAGAAATAAGTAAAATATTCTTTAAAATGAATGTTTTTGTCCTTGATTTGAGCAGGTAAATAAGATAATTTGCCAATGGAATAAGATTTCTGCACTTAAAATAGGAACAATTCACCTTCATCATCTTATTCCAAGTGCAGGATGTCTAATTATCTTATTTTAGGGGTCAAAATACTCATTCCATTGGCAGGAAATCTTATTTACCTGCTCAAATCAAGGATAAATACACTAACTTTAAGAACATTTTACTTATTTTTAGATCCGTTTTTGCAGTGTACGGGCGAGTGGCCCTGGTCTTCAGCGGGATTTCAGGCTCACGCTTCCCTCCGCGCTTGTTGTAAAGCTCTGATAAGTAAAAGCTTAAAATTAGTCATTTTCTAGTACCTTAGTATAATCTTAGGAACATTTGCTCCTCTTCTAATCTCACATCTCTTCCTTGAATGGGTTGCCCCCCCCCCCCAGTCTTTCCCATTTTGATGAGTAGTTAAAAAAAAAAAAAAGGGTGTTTGTGTTTATTTCTGCTGCGATTATTTGTCAAATTCTTCTCTGTGAGCTCGTCTTGCTGCGATTATTTCATTGCGTGGAGAAACTGCACCAATTATCCTCAAATAATGCAAACAACGACGACGGCTCGTGAACAAAATGCAGATATCATCTAAACCAACCCTGCGTAGCATTTCACAACTTCCGAGTCGTTTTTTTTTGTTTTTTTTTCCTTTCCAACTGAGGCGCATAAGTGCATTATGAGGCAATATTTTGCTGTCTGCACAGGACTATTAGTCACAGCGGCGCAGACGCTGGAAGAGATGTGTGAGATAATTTGGTTGTACCCTTTGCTTATGAAGCAATGTCTGCGGGGGGGTGGGGGGGGGGGTATTGACCACAATGTCTTTGTGCGTCATCTCATCACTTTTATGGACCACAGCGCCTTCTGAACGGATGATATCGATAATACCCTCTGGGTCAGGTTGAAGCGAGATTCTCTGCTTCTTCTTCTTTTTTTTTTTTTTAAGCAATACCCTAAACACATTACAAACATAAGAGTCCTTTTAAATCAGCTTTTTAAGCTGCACCAGACGCAATCGGCCAATTTCCCCTTAATGAGGTCTGCACCAATGAGCTAACTGTGTTTATATTAAGTCAGAAATAAGTATAAAAACGTCCAATTTCCCTCCATTTGTTTTCAAATTTCTAGGATTAAACTTAAAAAAAAAAAAATGCAGACATAGAAATATGATCAGATCTGATCTGTGGTTTGAAGGTCATATATGCCGATTATTTAGGTCTTTATTTGCAGTTAACAAGGTTCTTAGAAACTAAGAGCTGCCGCCAGTGTTGGTCTTTAACCACATTAACCACCGGGTTCATTCAGTCATTCAGGGACTGATGTTTCGCTGCATTTAAAGCTGCTAGCGCCACTAAACCACCCGTAATACAATCTTCTCTTGTTTTCTATTCTTTTCAGGGGGGGGGGGTGTATTTTGACTGGATCAGAATCTGCCGGTCAGACCTCAGAGGAAAGATAAATGTGTATCGGCCCATTAGAGCCTCATCACTGCATCTTTATACTAAAGTCCTGCCGTAGACCAGACTGGGTCTGTAATTCAGCCGTGAAATGTGAGGAAGATGAATAAGAAAACCCATAAAAAAAAAAAAAAAACTATGTCTGGGTTTCTAAATCGAGGCTCTGGCTGCCATGTGGCGGCGACAGGCGGCTTTGGTAATCGTGTCCGGTTGGTTTTTACGGGCAGATTGTGCTGGAACTCTGGTCATGCAGGAGGGAGGAAGACCACGTTTGACCGTCTAGACGCAGGAGCCATGTGTTGCAAAAAAAACAAAAAAAACCCCAAAAAGTACTCGCTGCCTGAAGCCAAAGCCAGCGGGGAATGTACCTGTCCTCATCTGGCCTCTGTGGGAATGTGTGTGAGAGGGGAGCTTGTTCATGACTAACCTATCAGCCTGTTTGTCTGGCTCTGATCTTTCGCTTTGTTTGTCGAAAGGAGGAGGGGGGGGCAGATGTGTGCGTGTCTGAATGAAAGGACATCCACACACATGCTGGCTGCTTGTCTCCTTGGTTCTTTTTATTTTTATTATTATTAACTTCTGCCTCCGGTTTCTGCGAAAACCGTCCACCTGTCGGTTGTTATCCGTCCGTCTAAAGGCTGAACCAGGAGGAAAAACACGTTGAGCAATCTCACCCTCTCTGCACCTACGTCAAACGGAGACCACCATCAATGAGTGAGCACCCCCCCCCCCCACACACACACACACACACACACGCACACACACTCCTTTTTTTTTTTTTTTATTCTTCCAGGAATGAGTCCAGATCTGAACATGAAGACATCAATTAGAGTCCCAGCTAATCCCAGAGCCCGCAGCGCTAAAAAAAAAACAACACAAACGGCAAACAAAGAGGAAAAAGGAGAGGATGTGTGTTGGTTTAATTGCCCCTCCGCTTAGTGCCCGCTTCCCCTGTGGCTTTTTATCGATCGGGCTGCCGAAAAAAAAAAACAAAGTGTCTCCCAGTCTGGGGATAAATGGCTTACTGGATTAAGACCATCACACATATAAAGGTCTCCAGCGGCAGAAGGGTTTGCGTCGTCTGTTTTTTTGCGTTTTCGGCGAGACTCGAGGAGGAAGTAGAGGCGAGCGCGTATCTCCAGCTCGATCTTTGGCCCCAGCTGACGAGTGCAGCAGCACAGGATGTGGTTTAGAAACAGACAGACGGGGCGTGACCGGCTGTCTCGGTTCTGGTGCGGCTGGAGCAGATAGAGGAGGCACCCAAACAGAGGCTGTGTACTTCCTCCTTGCTGCCGCTCAGCGGGGGGGTTAAAGGGGCACGGCTGGGTTTGAGGTGGCGTCTAGGAATTAGTTTGTTTTATTACTATTATTGTTGTGAGGATTTGAATAGAGGTCAAGATGAATCTTAATGGATTTAAACGACAGACTCTATAAAAACAAAGCAGGTCCGCTGGGTTGGGATCAAAGGTCAGACCTCACCTTTATTACAGCCACGATCTGATTGGCTGCTCGGCTCGTCGAGACCTGCTGTGTTTGCCTGTCTGTCTGTCTTTATGTATTTATATTTATTGCTTCACTGTGAGGTCAGTAGCCTGATCACTGCCGTTTAACGTCTTTATGAGTTCAGAAGATGGTTTCTAGACTGTTTTCTCATCCATTGTTTAGTTTCAGCCTCTTTGTATGTACAGTGGATTAGACTTAACCTGACTCCGCCAGATAGATTTGCTCCGCATATCCATCTGGAAACCTTCCGTTGAAGTAATTTTGGGAAGGGGGCGAAAATACTGGTTAGCTGATTGGCCTATGTTGGTGATAGACAAGCCAAATAAACCAATCAGATCAACGAAGCATATGACGTACTAACAGAGCGACGACGAAAACACAACCACAAGCACTTGCCGAAACCAGTCTGGAGAAGAGCAAAAACATCTTTTTCTCTGAGAAAAGCCTCCAGAGCAGTGTTTTGCTCTTCTTTCAGTGAAGAAATACTCTGTAATTCCGATAAAACTTGCTCGATAGCCACGCTAACGCTAGTTTCATCGGCTGAAGCCGCCATGTTCTTTAGACTGAACTGTCGCGCTTCCCGTTGCGTCACACCTCAACCCGCCTCAAAGCCAACGCTGATTGGACGTTCGTTTGGTGAACGGCTCCAAATTTTCTTTAACGGAAAGTAGCCAGACTGATCTGCGAGTGAAACCTTGAAAGCTCGCGAGATCAGGATGGTCTCACGAGGCTAGATTAGACCCTAATCCGACCGGGAACCTTAAAAACGTGACGTTCGCAGACGCTCTCCATCCTGCCTCACTGAGCAAAGAGGACTGGGCAGGAATCGCAGTCTCTAGGTGTGCAAACCTGTAATCCGGTACCAGTTAGCCTGCGTTGTCCATCACAGGAAATCCCTCTAAAAGACGGCCTGACGAAATCTGAAAGCCAAAAGCCTCTAACATTACTCACCGGCCTGAAATGAACGTGTGTTTTTTTTAGCCGGCGCTTTCATTTTTAAATAATTCAAGATGGCACACGAGACACTCAGCCGCACGCGCGTTTGTTCATTACGCACGCAGGGAGACGGCGTGTATTTATAGCCCAGAGTCAACGTTGAGTGTGTCAGTCGCACGTAGACGGCAGTCGTCTGGGGGGCTCAGCGTGACTCTGAGGGAGGAGAGCCGGCGGTCCTTCGCCTTTTAACCGGGCGAAACGCGCCGCCTGGAATAGGGCTTGGTCGTCATGACGTATTACTTTGTGTGGCCGCCATATTGAAAGCCTCCGCGGCTCCGCCCCCGCTACTCAGACTACTGCTTATGACTACCGCATACTGTACTCCCTCTCTCAGCCGTGTTTTAATTTGATTAATTTTACCGTAACTTCATTTCAACCATGGTAAACCGTTGCTGTGTTGTGGGCTGTAACAGCGCAACACATGATCGCCATGGGAAAAACATAGAAAACGGGCTAACTTTCCACCGCTTTCCTGCCTGGAGGCGCAACCACGGGAGAGACAGCAAGCGCAATGGAGTCGTCGGCTCGCTTGGATCGCGACTTTAAGACTACCGATCATAACTTTCCACAGTATCCCGATGTCTATGAGAGTATGTTCCCTCCATTTTCATTCTGGTAAGTTAAAGCTGCACGGTTTTATTTAATAGCCGACAGTTTCTTTCCTTCAGCCGCACACCACATACATGCACATAAATACTAAAACGGCAGCGGGAAAAGGCTCAAATACGTGAGAAACCCGGAGGGTTTAGGGAGGGCTGGCAGTTAACGTTACTAACTAAACCTTTGAAACACATAGCAGCTAGTTAAAAGTACATTACATGCGTGAGTGGTTGTTAGCGCTAACGGTTAGCAGGTGCCAGAGCCCGTCTGAGCGCAGCTTACCTTTGTATGAATTACTGTTTTCCCACTGTTTGCTGGCTTTATAATCTGCCGCTCCTGAACCCAACCATTCGTGAACTGAACATGAGACTCCAAGGACTTGTAGCTTTGGAACTTTTATGAAGTCTAGGCGCTCACACCACAAACTAGGTAGCCGAAGACGTCTGATATGCAAAACAGTGGCAACAAGTGGTCGTCGGCGCTCCATAATAATGCTGATTTTGTCAACATACCGGTCCCTGATTTCTCTATTTAGTGTGTCCCGGTAAATTTCAGATCCTTTTCGGGATTTTAACATATTTTTTCTATCTATTCTTTCTCAACTCTACTTCTACGTCTCTTCGTTCAACAACGTTATGTCAGAGGTATTTTAACGTTGCGTTGCTGTCAATATGGCCGCCACGTCCCATAATGCAACGCGGATCCCGAGCCCTATGGGCCGTCTCCCCTTCTGGTTGTCCGCCGCTCACGCTGGCGTGCTCTGCAGCAAAGAAACTGGATGGCTGTCCACCCCCCCCTCCCCTTTCCTCCTCTTAAAGCTAAAATCCTTGATCTCGTGCAGAAATCAGCTGAATGAGATGAGGAACGCTTGTGCGCGCGAGCGGAACAATCACTCAATCCTGTCCTTGCAGCACATTTTCATTTCTACCCTTCAAATTGTCTAAAGCTACAAATAAGCGAGCCAGAAATGCCGCCTTCTTCTTCTTTTTTTTTAAAGGTTCCAGCACACACTGAACGGTGGCCTTAATTTAAAACGCTTTAAGCTACAAAGTTCAGATTAAAAAAAAAAAAAAAAAGAGAGCAGAGTAAGGGGCCAGATGCTGCTGGTGCGAGTCTGTGCTTTGCTGCAAGAAGCGCAGATGTCGCTCTGTGCAGAACAGCGAAGCAGCTTTAACTCTGGGATCCAACAGAACCGCTCTCCAGAAACATTGCTTGTTCTGCTACCTCCATGCATCTGCTGCAGAAATGTCACGTGAGGAAGTGGGGGGGGGGGCTGAACCGAGGCTGTGGAAGTGGGTCACTGTGGGGAGTTCACATGGCTGCTTGTGTCTGGAGCGCAGCGCTCCCTCCGCCGTGCTCTGCCGGTCTAGCGGCAGCGGCGGGCGGACCGCTGCTGATCAGGAACAACGGGGCAGAGTTCAGCTGAGCGAGCGCGTGGAATGCTAATCCACGCCGTCGTGAGGCGAGCCATGGGCCTCCGACAAAGAGTTCGTTTGTCAGCAGGTCGGCCTCGCCGGTGTGTGCGGGTCACCGAAACGTCTCGGATAGGTGCTTCATTAGTGCAGATTAAGACCAAGGAGCAGCCTGGCGTCTGTGAGGGGGGGGGGGGGGGTAGAGTTGTGTAGACATGTGCGAACGTTCATCAAGGAGCAGAGAGCAGCGGCGATAATGAGCCGGTGGGTGTAGAGCTGTGAGGTGAGCAGGAGTCACAGAGAGAGAGGAGCCAGAGCGGCAGGATCTAGACATTGGTTATCTAGAACCTGTCTGACAGCACGAAGTAGACCAGAAGCTGTCAGAAAAGAGACCTGGTCTGCTCGACGGATGAGAATGATATCCATCAGTCTGGTGTTACAAAATAATCGTTAAGGATTGGAACCATGAGGAGGAGAATGTCCAAGCAATCAGAGATCAGCTGGTTTATGCGGCTGGGCGATTATCCGAGTCCATCTGGTAATGAGACGCCAACAACCAGAAAAAAGTTAAAAAAAATCAAGGTTTTGAAGTGGCCTAGTCAAAGTCCAGACTTGGCTCTCTGACGTGACCAGAAACCATTGCTGCTGTGAAACGTCTGCAGCATGACTGACTTTAAAAAAAAAAAAAAGATTCTGCAAAGGAGAAAAAGGTCATAACTCCTCAATAGACTAATCGCCGGTCGTTGGCACCGTGATCCCACTCCCCAAATCTCCCAGCATTCAACACGGGCGTCTCTTTGTGATCGGTGCGCACCGACATGCAGGTAATTAGTCTCAGCCACGGAGCTTCTCCTTATTTTGGGGGTCGAGGTGATGAAAGACCCCTGAATGACCTGCAGTTAATGTGCCCCCTCCCTCCTCCTCCTCCCTCCTCCTCCTCCTCCTCCTAAGGGAAGCCACATCATCCCACCCACCACTGCAGTGTTTTTTTCCCCTCTCTCTCTCTCTCAGCTCTCCATCCATCCTTCCTCCCTCCTTCCCTCCATCTTTTTGCTGTCCCATCATCCCTCCCTCTCCCCCTCCCTTCAGTGCTGCAGTACTTCGTTCTGAGCAGGGGAAAAAAAAAAAGAAAAAAGGAAAAACCACCAACCATATGCGCTCGGGGACGGACGAGCCTCCTTTCTGCACGCACAGACACACCAGGCTGCGCATCCAGCTCCCTCCTCCTCCTCCTCCTCCTCCTCCTCCGCCTCCTCCTCCTCCTCCTCCTCCTCCTCTTGCATTTGCATGCTCATTCAGCCACGGCCTTGTAAATAAAGGACCATCCCCTGCTTTGGCTTGCAGGAGGGACCACACAAATTAGCACTAGCAGTTTTATTTTTTGCCTTTTAACTTAGATGTTTGGGTGTAAAACCCGTTTAAAAACGCCCTGCGTAGGAGTGCGTTCAATAAAACAAGAGGCAGGGCTTTCTGTTTGATGGATGCTGAACCCGGTCGGAGGCTCCTGGGCAGGCGGTAAAAAAAAAAGATGGCGCTTTCCAAATTGGCCGAGAAGCGACGAAGCAGAGTTATTCTGATGTCTGGGGGGGGGAATGCGGGCAGACGCCGCAGGCTGCTGGGCTGCAGGCTGGTACAGATGAAAAGCAGCAGGATGTCGTCGTGCTTAGCTCCTGTCACGACGGCATCAGCGCGGAGGAAAACCCTCCAGCTGCTAAAAAGCAGCCGGCTTGCTTTAGCAGAGAGGGCTTTAAAAGGCTAGGGAGTCAATTATTGATGCTTTTTACAACCCCGTTTCATCTGCCACCCCCCCTCATCCTCATCCAGCTAGTCGTGCATCGGTGCGACCTGTCGAGTGAGGCCCGCCTGCCACAGACGAGCGTCCACCGTCGGTTCACGCCCCCCCCCCCGTGATGCACACAGCGGCAGAAATGCGGCGAAGTTAACCAGACAGACACGGGAGCGTCGGCGTTCAGCGGACGCATCTGCACACGCTCTGATGCACATCTGTGCTCCGACGCGAGAGGCTGACTCCAGCTGTGCAAGCGTCTGACAACGAGCCGGTCTGCCGACTGTCCTCCTTTATTTCTAACCGCGAGGCTCGGAGCGGTCAGACATTCTTGCTGTGTGAGGATTTACGTAAAAATCCTGCAGTTTCGCAGCAGAACGTTGTCTTATTGGGTATATTTGAGGTGGAAAAGCTGCAGTTATTCCTTCTGCTGCTAAATTATTACATATTGTTTCATTTATTCATAGCTATGTTGACTGATTCTTGACTGACCGCAGAATGCTTAGTTACGGTTTTGCTTAGTTTATCTTCCTCTTGTGCTTTCTGTTTTTATTTTATTTGCATTTTTGTTTATTTTTTCCATTTCACAGAAAACTAAAGGTTGTCGGTGAGGGAAAATGTGCAGAAAATATTGGCATCAAAAATTAGCATGGCTAACGTTGATGCTAACAAAGTTTTAGCGGTTTTGAAGCCAAAGCTTTAAAAAGAATCAGTATATCTTGGGGCCCCTTTCACTCTCTAGACCGACTGATGGTCCATGAGGTTCTGGAGACAGAGGGCTATTAGGACCGCATTGCTGAAAGCGGGCGTGGCCAGCTGAGCGGCAGTGCGCAGCATCAGGGGGGTTTGCTCTACTACTGCACTTCCTCTGGTGTCTCATTAAGGAATTGAAACTGTGTTCATTGAAAGTGTGAGGCGGCCATTCTGTGCCTCCCCTTCCCTGCTGCTGTTTATGGAAACACTGGATAGTATTGGTGTGTTAACCCCCCCCCCCCCCTCTCTCTTTATGTGTTTTAGAGGTCAGCAGAGGAAGAGGAGACCCAGCTGAGGAAGTCCTCGGTGGAAATTTGCTCCCCTTCAGACAAGTTATCAGACGCAGAGCCAACAAGGAAGGTCAGTTGCTGCCTAGTTTTCTTCGTAGATCAGTAAATTGGTAAAGAGGAGCTGTAAACCATAACTTCACCATATTTATGCTGGTCTTTTGTTTTTTTTTTCTCGTCCCTTTTCCACAGGGGAAACCATCGCCACCTGCCCTGGTGTTCAACCATCTCTTCACAGACATCAAGGAGGAGCCAGGACACCCCACCCTGGTCCATCCCAGGTACTGCGGCCATTTTTCTCAAGTCTAACAGTTGTTAGTCTCGCTTAGTCTGTTCTCACGTTTGTGGCGGACCTCGTGAAGCTGGAGAGTGATCTCTGCGTTAAAATCAGCCAAACTGTCGCTATGTGGATCACGGATCGAATAACGAGCAGACCTTCATGGTTTGGTGCGTTGGAGGAGGGGTGCGTTCAGAAGTTGCAGGGTTAGTGGCACTCGAGGACCGGGGTTGCAAACCTCTGATCTGGATGCTTTTTGAATCCGTCGATCAATTTATGAGTACAAAGAGGAAACATCAGACATGCTGCTTTTTTTTAAAACGCCTGCCGGTCCAGCTTTTACTTTGGCGGTCTCCTGTTGTGCATCTTTGACGCCTGTTTTGCGTGAAACCTTTTTATTTTCGTCGTTCTGGGTTTTCTCCAGAGTCCGTGTGGACGTGGCTCAGGTTTTTTCCTGCCAGCGCGGTAATCTCTCCCAGATTAAAGCCTGGAATCAAAAAGGTTTTACGGCGGCGCTGCAGACGTCACACCAACGCAAATTAAGACGTGGGGGATTAGAGCCGCGGTCACCTGCCGGCGTCACCCGATGTCACGCGTTTGGACCAGACGAGGCACGCGCCGGTCAGATCAGAGCGCTGGACATAGGTCGACACGGAGACGGAGGAGCGGGACACGCGTCCAACACAGTCCTGGTCTGCGTTCATTCAGTCACGTCTGAGGCGGAGCCGCGGCCTCATCCAGGAGGGAGAGGAGGAACGTCTTGGTTGGTGGAGTTTTAAGCAGAGCCCCGCTGAGCTGTCAGGCTTAACCCAGTTCACTGCTCCAGGCTGAGCGCTGTCTGAAGCAGGGCTGCTGGTGGGGGGGGGGAGGGGCCCGCCGCTCCTCCGCTCTCCTCCTTTTACCGCCGTACAGACGCAGCGCCGGCTTTAGAGGCTGCGCAGCATCTCCTGGCGGTGTCTCGTCTACCTGGACGTACGCGATAAGCCGTAAGGTCTGTTTAGTTTGAGATGCTGGCGGCACGCGATAAGGAACATCCATATTCCTCACGCGGCTCCCGCTGTCAGACCTGGCCCCCGGTTACTCTGAGCCAAAACGGATAGCGAGCCGAGGTCGTCCTTTTTGTTTCAGGCGTGCTCGTTGTAAAAGGGCAGCGCCGAGTCCCGGAGCCCCGCAACTCCTCAATGTTTACGGTTTTTGGCAACGACGCAGAGAGGAAACCAGAACACCAGAAACGTTGTTATGGCGTTAAACGTAAAGCGACATAAGAGCATGATGGGGAAGTGGAAGAGGGGGAAAAAGTGGTTAAAATCTGAAAAGTGTGGCATGCCCCTAAAAAAACAATTGTCTTCTGAAGTCACCTAATTAGCAGAGTCTGTAGTGATAATAATTCCAGTGAAACCTCAAGGAAAAGTCCAGATCTACCTGGCCTAAATCTAATTATCTGTGGCAAGACTTTCCATTCTGATACATATTTCTAGTTTGGCTTAAACTCTGACTTACTTAAACAAACTTTGACCTATTTAGATTATTATGTACACTGCAAAAACGGATGTAAAAATAAGTAAAATGTTCTTAAAGTTAGTGTATTTATCCTTGATTTGAGCAGGTAAATAATATTATCTGCCAATGGAATGAGTATTTTGACCCCTAAAATTAGATATTTAGACATCCTGCACTTGGAATAAGATGATGAAGGTGAATTGTTCCTATTTTAAGTGCAGAAATCTTAATCCATTGGCAAATTATCTTATTTACCTGCTCAAATCAAGGACAAAAACATTCATTTTAAAGAATATTTTACATATTTCTAGTTCCGTTTTTTGCAGTGTATAAGACTATACCATCTTTAGAGTGGCTATTATTTTAGGCCGACAACCAAATTTACCAAACTTGGTGCCGTCACGCTGATCCTCAGCAGGGACAGGGAAGCAGCTTTGTGTCGGTCAGTCCCGTTTAATGCCGGTAAAATACTCAGAGGCTCGTGGCTCCAGCGCGTCACAATGAGAAAAAGGGCTCAAAGGGCAGGAAATGTTATCGAAGGCGCTGTAAAAACAGAGGTAATCTGTCCTGGCGTGTCTGAATGGCTCATCTTTAACCCTGTCCTTCTGTTTCCCAGCTACTACCTGTACACATACGATAAGATGGTGGCCCCCAACGTTTCTCTGAGGCGGGAGGCGGAGATGAGTCCCGAGATGCTCGGCGCGCTGCTCAAACATCACTACGGCCACAGGATGCTGGGCCACGAGGAGCCACCAGTGGGTCAGTACCGACAGTTTTTGTTTTAAACCACTTCACGACTCTTTTACTCGGGGAAAGAAGTAGAACGGCTTCAGGTTTTATGTCGTTTTCTTTGGCTGAAGCATAACGAGACAGGAACCCAAAGTTTGCACTGCAAAAACGGAACTAAAAATAAGTCAAATCTTCTTGAAATTATGGCATTTGTCCTTGATTTGAGCAGGTAAATAAGATGATCTGCCAATGGAATGAGATTTTTACACTTAAAATAGGAACAACTCGTCTTCATCGTCTTATTTAGAGTGCATTATATCAAATTATCTTATTTTAGGGATCAAAATACTGGCAGATCATCTTATTTATGTGCTGAAATCAAGGACAAATGCCCTAATTTTAAGTAAATATGACTTATTTTTAGTTCAGTTTTTGCAGTGTGTGGGTTTTGCTTTTGCTTAAATGGCAAAAAATAAATGCAAAAAATAAAAAAAATGTAAAAGAAAATGCATAAAGTGATTAGAGGGCAGATTGATTCTTTCAATTTCTGGGTTCCTTAAAGAGAACGAGGGTAAAATCAAGTCTCATTTTAATGTTTTAGCCGTTCTTAATGCTCATTTAGTTATGAAGACCATTTAGTTTAGTTTTAACTGTCTTTCTCTTACACTCCTGAAAGCATAATTGACTAATATTTCATTTTGAATGCCGCATCCATGTGATATATATGCTTTAAACCCCTTCTCCAAGGTAAAAATACCACATTGTGATTAAGATTCTACTTTATTAACGTTAAATGAGTAAGTTTAAGCTCAAAGCACCCTTATGTCTTGTTCAATTAGAAGAAAAATGATTTCCAGTGTTGTGACCTAAACAAGTGTTGACCATATGTTCATAGCTGCGCGGCACAAACGCTAATTATGACGCTAATATGTCGGTGAAAACTTTTAATGCCGAGCACACTTCTTCTAATAGTTGTTAGCGAATACAAGGGGGGGGGGGGGGTGTAACACAGAAGGCTCATTAATATTCATTTAGTCCAATTTAATGGTAGCTCGTTCCCAACGCAGCCGTTTTCCCCGTGAAACCGATCCTTCGTGTTTAATTAGCCTGGTGGACACAGCCTGACGTGTGTCTACTATAAATACTTGACATTAATACAGCGCGCGGCAGCTGTTCGCGTGCAGCATAAGCAGAAACGACAGGCGTATCAGGTTCATTCAGCAGCTACTTCCAGCACCGGCGTGCCGGATGGCTCGCTGACCCCGGAGCTGCAACGCGGCCGCGGACCTTTCCCCGTCCGCGCCATGCCTTCACGTATACTTTAGGAGAAAAATAAAAGAAAAAACAGCAGGAACGGATCGCAGGAACCTTTTCCGTCTGTCGTTATTAACACACCGTCTGACTGCCAGGCTGCGTTTCTCTCTCTCTCTCTCTCTCTCTCTCTCTTTCTTCCTCCTCTCCAGCCAAGCTGTCCTCTCTCCCTCCATCCTCCACAGCTTTCTGTTTTCCTGGCAGCCGGCGACGCAGCCTCGCCGAGCCGACTCTCCGTCTGTTCCCGTACTTCTCCCCCATCCATCCATCCATCCATCCATCCATCCATCCATCCATCCATCCATCCATCCATCCATCCATCCATCCATCCATCCCTCTCCGGCTCCCTTCATCCCTCAGTCTGCTGTCAAATCCTCCTCCTCCCACTCCACTCCTCCTCCTTCCCTGCCTTTTTTTTCCACACCACTCTGGGTTTTGTCGGCTGTAAACTCTAAATGCACTGCGGCGTTTCCCTTCCCCTTCAACCAAACCGCTGCTTTCAGTAGAGGATCTAATATTAGCCTCTGTGGCTTCGCATCCTTTTCACTGATGATTTGTGCCACACATTAGCGTCCCGCCTAATGTCTCCCATGATGCACACTTCTGGAGCAAACCAGGGTTCAAAGCGACGGGGAGTCGGAGCGGCGCTCCCACACGCCGCCTCTCCTTCCTTTTTTTTTTTTTTTTTTCTGGGTCTGAGGGCAAACGCACAGAAACTGTGGGCGAGCGTTCGGTTTCCTCGGAAGAAGTGTGAGGTTTTTTTTTTCGCGAGGCTGTCGCTAAGCGCGCGCGCACGCACAGCAACACAGCCTCGCACCTCTTCTTGTCTTTCAACCACTTCCTCTGCTTTTCTTGTCATTCTTCTTCTTATTATTTAGTTTTTTTTTTTTTTAATCCTCCTCTCCTTCTTCCCTTCCCCAGATCTCCACGCGTCGCCTCCTGCCACAGCCGGCGCCGAGCAGGCCAAATCCCAGAGCGCCGCCGCCTCGGCCGCCGAGCGGGAAAGCCAAACCCAGGCAGTTTCCATGGAGACGATGATCAGCCCGTGCTGCAAGAAAGCCGCCCACATCCCCTCCCACACTCCTCCTCCTCCTCCTCCTCCTACCGCGTCTCTCCGCCGGTCTGCGCCGCTGCTGTCGGAAACGGAGCCGGCGTCTAAGGACTCGGCCGTGAGCGCCGCCCCTGCTGCTGCGGCGGCGGCGGCGGCGGCGTTTGGGGGGGCGGAGGACGACAAGGACAGGATTGTAGTGGAGATCATGCAGATGTACAGCAGGCAGCAGGAGAAGCTCAACTCCACCCTGCAGAAGCAGCTACAGCTGGAGATGGTGAGTTGCTCGATGGAAACGCAGAAAGGAGCACAAGGCGGACCAGATTAATGCCGCCATCATTTAAAAGCACCCCCCCCCCCCACACACACACACACACATTTTATGCAATAAGAAATGGTTTTCTCTATCCACCCACTGACTTCTCTTCCGTGAACTTTTACCACATTTTGAGTCCCAAACACAAAAACCTGAATGTATTTTTATTGGGATTTCATACGTTGGATCAACACCAGCTGTGGATTAAAATCCTAAAACAGGGTGCTTGCGCAAGTCTTGAAAGTCTTAATAAGTATGGAATTTTGAAACACTGTTTACCAGACCTTGAAAAGTCTTGAATTTTGTGTGAAAGTCTTAATAAAGTATGGGGAAAAAAAATGTATGGTAGAATTTTACAGTATGCTCAAAGGCATTGTGAAATGAGAAATAGGAAGGTAGGCTATAAAACTATAATTTTACTAACTGGTCACGTACTGTATTAGCCTAATGGAATCAAACACTTGTTTGATGTGAAATTCATGTACTTGTGATTTTTCATGTTTTGAAACGTTTTCATCAGTAAAAGCATAATTTACTGTGAATAATGCATTTGTTCATTGAATACTAGCCTATAAAAATTAACATTTCTAATAAAAAGTTTGTACAATCTCAACCAATGAAGTAGGCAGTAGGCACACAAGTATACAAGTACATAAAGTTAAGGTCTTGGGAAAAAAAATATCAGTTTTAAAAAAGTCTGGAATTTTAATTTGGAAAAAGAGCAAGCACCCTGTAAAAGTGTTGCATGCATTTATTTTTGGCGGGCCTTAGGGGGTCCTTGTCCTGCTGGGAGGGGGATTTCTGCCCAGAAGTCACACGTTCCCTCTGCTCTTCATCCTCGGTTGCTCCGTCTCTGGCTCAGTCCATCCGTCCATGCTCCAGTTTCGCTGGTCCCTGCTGAAGAAAAGCCCCCCCCCACAGCACTATGGTGCCGCCGCCGTGCTTCACCACAGTGCTTGTGTATTGGGGGTCCGTTCGTTTCCGTTTTTTCCCTTGTTTGCCATGTCTGGAAATCTTTTATTTTTTTTTATTGGCCAGATTTGTGGAGTAAGACTAATAATTATGGTGTCGATGGATTCTCTGCAGCTCCTCCAGAGTAACCTGGATAAATTCTCCCCATTTCTGTAACCGGTTCTTTCTTCCGTTTTGGGATGATGGACCAAACAGTGTGCGGGTTATTTTGTATTCAGCAGCTGCATTTATTTTCACGTTTCTACCTAGTTGGACTCAGCAGGCTTGTTTAGGCATAACTGAGTAAAAGTATTTTACTATAGTATTTTATTGGCAAAACGCATTTGAACAACGTCCAAATGTGAGTCATGGGTCAGAAGCCCAGTTCTGTGGTTTTTTGTCAGCTTGTGGGCAGAGTTTCTCCTCCGGGGGTCGGATCGTAGTCGTTTTCCGCCCTCACCCCTCTATCCAGGCCTCTGCTGACTCGGCTTCTGTGTGTTCAGGAGCTGGAGGCGTTGCGCGGCGGTGAGGCGGCGAGGCTACGGGAGCTGAGCGCCGAGCAGCGGGAGCTCCGCAGCGAGCTGGAGGCGGTGCACAGCGAGCAGGCCCGGCGGCTGGGCCAGGCCCGCCAGGAGCAGCTGGAGCTGGAGAGCCGCCTGGAGCAGCTCCGCCAGCAGGCCTGCGCCTGCGAGCCGGGCGCCCAGCGGCAGCAGGAGGCCCACTACACCGCGCAGGTACGGTCCCTGAACGCATCACCGGTCTAAGATTGTGTGTTTTATGGGCCATTTTTATCTTGAAAACATTCTTTAAATGTAGGCTGAACAGAAAAAAATGCAATATAGAAGTGGCAGATATTAGAAATGTTTGTGCGGGAATATTTGCACCCTGCAGCAGAATGTAAGAACAGATTCGGGGCCGCTGTTTGGGTTTCCAGGAGATTAGAGCCGGAGACAGACTGAGTTATGTTGGCTGGAGCTCAGGGCTGCAGTCTGCCGTTCAGGCTCCGCCCACCTGCCTCGCTCCCACCGGCTTTTAACCCAGTTTCTCTGCCAGTTCGTCAGAAGGCTGTGCGTGCAGAGTCCTCAGCTTAGTTTCCTCCTCTTAGCTGCTGTAGAAAGGAATGAGGAAACGCCGCGGAGCAGATATTCCTACACTCGCTTTACGACGTTTGTCTCGTGCCCGCTAAACAAGATTACCTCTCTGCCTTTTTTTCTGAGCAGTGAAATGCGAGCATTAGTGGCAAACAGGCGCGGCTGCTTCACCCTGAATATCAATGTGGCTGAAGTGCAGCTCCAAGCTGGGTTTTGGGATATAAGAGCGTTTTTATGCTAAAGCCATCTTGTGTGCAGGTTTTACCTCATTAGGTTAAACTGGTTTAGTTCATCTCTGCAGAAAGTTGAACACGGTATTAAATGTATAAGTCTTCCTCTTGAATTGCCACTCAATAGTGGTGTTCATGTTTTGGGGGCCGTTTGTTGGATCCATTATTAAGTTTGATGGTTTATTTATTTGGTTTTACTCATTTAGCATGTTTAGTTTTTAGCGTAACGCTTAGCAAGGTTTCCCTGGATCAGCTCTGAGTGCTGAGCCGCTCGCCAAATCCCGAAACATCCAATCAGGTTCATTAAACGCATCGACACTGATGCATGCTTTCTGCATGCAAACTCCATGCAGAAAGACCCCAGGCCGGGATTTGAACCCAGGACCTTCTTGCTGCGAGGCAGCAGTGCTTCATATTGGCCACTGTGTGGCGCTTTTTTTTTTTTATTATTTGGTTGCAAATTGGGATGATATTAAACTACTGAGCTTGTATTTGCTGCTGCAGGATTTGGCCAATATTTAAGTCAGAAGGTCAGATCTCAAAATACAGAGTGTCTGTGTGTAAAAGTGCAGCTTTAAATGTTTCCAATTAACAGAAATATTTAGGCGCATAATAAAAAACTAAAAATAAAAAATCTGCAGATTTAAATATGTCTAAGTGACCAACAAATCCAGCTTAAAGAAAGGTAAATGTTGTGCCAGGTTTGCTCTGACGTGTTTAATTCTAACTGGACCTCCTCGTTGAACCCCCCCCCCCCCCCCACAGTTGTCGGAGCTGCGGCAGAGGCTGGAGCAGGCCGAGGCCGATCGGCAGGAGCTGCAGGAGGAGCTCCACCGGGAGCGGGAGGCGCGGGAGAAGCTGGAGCACACCATCACTCAGCTCAAGCAGCAGATGGCTCAGTCCGGCATGATGGGAGGCAGCCCGTCTCCTCCTCTCACCCCCTCCACAGGACCCCTGAACGCCCACTCTCCTTCCTGCTCTTCCTCCATGCCTGAGGCCCCAGCGGCCGGCCTGAAGTAACTGCACCCCCCCCCCCCCTTCCACCCCCTGCTGCCCCGTCACTCGCCAACTCTAAAGATACAAACAGTTCAGCCTGAAGCTCCACAGGCTCTCCTCCTTCTACCTGTTTTATAAAAAAAATATAACATTGCAAGATTTATGTTTTTTTTTTTTTTTTTTTATTATTCCCAGTCCTCTCTTTAAACAGTATTTAAAGATTTTTGGGCATGTATGTTTGATTTAATTTATAGTTTTTACTGTACTACTAGCTGCTTTAGAGACAGGAGGTTTCATCACTATCTATCCCTGCCGCCGGGGTCGTAGTCGTCGCTGCTCCCCGGCTCCCGGAGCTACAGACCCCCCCCCTCCCCCCCCCCCCCCCCCCCCCCCCCCCCCGCTCCTCGCTGATGACACTTTATGCTACTACCTGGCACGGCCGCCGGTACCTACAGACTTTATACCCATGAAGCTCAAATCGTCACGAACCAGCGACCGGAGGAGAACCAGATGAGACCGGGTCTCTCTACATATATATATATATATAAGAATATATATTTTCTTTTGGACTCCTTATAAACACAGATAGATATAAACACGTTAAGATATTAAGTCTTTATGGAGGAAAAAAAAAAAAAAGACCTTTACTGTACAAAAACAGCCGTTTTGTCATCTTCAGATGTAGAACCTCATGAAAGTATGCCAGTATTGAAGTTGAAGTGGCTGAATGTGGACCCCCCCCCCCCCCCCCCCCCCCCCCCCCAGCTATGAAATATTCCAGCCTGGAGGGCAGATTGATTTCTTCCTCACTCGACCAGGCCGCTTCTCTTCATCCAGAGTCTAGCAGAGGAGTCGGTCTGGGCGCGGGTCTTTTACCGCTATTTAAAAAGCTGCTAAGATTTCCTGTCACACCGTCAGGTACCGTTTAGAGTAGAAGAGGCAATGATCGCCCCTCCCCGACTCGTGGCTGCACACTGACAGCCAGCTGGCTGAAAAGTAGGCCGCTACGCTTTTCTTTAAATATTTCTGGTTCCACAAAACCATGAGCGTTCATAGCCCGACTAATTAACCAGCTCTGCTGAGCTTGTTATTCACGATGAGTTACTCTGCAGACAGCAGAATGACAGGAAGGTACAATATTCTGCGCAATAAACATTAATGCCACTCTTAAGATTCATCAAGTCTTTATTCTAGATATTTCCTCAAGCCTATATATCAAAATAATATAACAATAAATGAATGTACAAGTAACGTTATAGACAGTTTGCCAATTTGTATCTAAACCTTTTGCGTCTTCGCGTCTATCTTTGTTTGTAGTTAAATAGTTTTATTAATCGCAGAGATTAATAATCAAGTAACCTCTCAAATTTCAGTGTGAAATATTTCCTAGGAACTTTGTATTGCACCCAATTTCCACCTATTTTTGTGCCGGTTGACACCCGTTTTCTCTGGCGTTTGTCAATATGGCCGACACTGCTCCCTACCCAGGGCATCACCAGCTGTGTAAAAAGGGGGGCGGTAACTCAAACGGGCAATTTCGATAAGCTAAGAACGTACGTTGCAAATTCTGTTGACGTTGGTATCAGGACAGCAATCATGAAGACGACGTAGCAACGGCTGGGAGAGCCCGTGCTTCGCTGGTCTAGTCAAAGTAAATCATAAGTTGAAGGTTCGCCCACTGGAAATGCAACAGAGTAAAACCCCCTAGTTGAAGCGAAACAACTGAGAAAGTCAAATAACCCACACGTCTTAAAGCAGACTACGGCAGAGCGGCCTCCTCTTGTTCCAGGAGAGAAATCCTGCAGCAACGAACTGAAACGACCAGAACTAACTAGTAATAATATCTTCAGCAGCCGCAGTTATTGTTGATTTTCTCATTCAAACACAAGCAGGTAGTTCATGTTTACGATTTCTTTTCTCTGCATGTGGTTGAAAACTTCCCACCTGCCGTGTTTTTTTTACACGCCGCAGCCGCAGACCGATCTCATCCCCGCCTGACAACGCATAGAGGAACCCCCCCCCCACCCACCCACCCCCCCAGCAAACGGTCCCAGCAGATGATCAAAGCTGCAGTCTGTCACTGCTCTCCGGGCTTCCTTCTCTTGCTCTGTTCTTTTTATTTTTTCTACTACATTGTTAGCAGAAGGTCCCCCCCCCCCCACTCGTCGTCTAGGAATGCGGGTCGCAGGTGAAAGCTGTCGGTTCAGTCCGTTTTCGGGTCCTTGCACTTATTCTCCTTGGCTGAACAAACGCTGCGAAGCAGGGGCCGTCCAGAACATCCAGCTCATGGCTGGCTGGGTGGCCCCAAGGAGGCCCCCCCCCCCCCTCCTCGTTTCAGGCAGCTGCTGAAATCTGGGGCCCTTCAGCCGCCCTCTGGTGGACGACCCACATCCAGATCGGCTCAGACGAGGAATCCCATCATGCCCAGGCCGAAGCGCCTTTTTTAATCGCCACTATGAAAAGATCCCTGTGAGCGTCTGTGCGAGTGCGTGCGTAAATAACTGTGTAATGGGATCGTCCTCTGTGAAAATCTGAGCTTCTTCTTTTCTTTTTTTCTTTTTTATGCATCTGCTATTAATGCAAATTGATAAGACATTCCACTGTGCTCCATCCTGTTCGATGCAGATTTTCCTACACAGCCTCCCTTTACAGAGACTGACCCGAGGGAGAGGATAAGGGTGCAGGTGGAACAAACTCTACTGTTGTTGCTTTGAAAACATTTATTAAGACGATGAAAGAAAAAAAAATATTTAACGTATTAACAAAAGATTTATATTCACTTTGTAAATATAGTAGTCATTAATATATTAACTGTTCTTATATAAATACTCTTTAAAAGGTTATATGGTTTGGACCACAGCTAAAAGGCTTCAGTGGCCAAAATGTCTTTTGCTTTCTTTTATTTAAAGATGGGAAAAAAAAGAGGGTTTTTCCAGAGTGGATGTGGGGGGAATGAAGTGCATGGTTTACTCAGACATCGATAGAAAAAAGAAAATGTATAAAAAAAATAATTATTTGCTACACAGTTTTGCTCCACTGTCAGAACCGACTCCTGTTTTTTTTTTTTTTTTTAATGGATTTTTCTCACAAAGAACAGTTTTGTTTTTTTGCTATTTTGAACTTTCTCCGTTAACCTAAATTTAAAAAAAATAATGTTCAAGAAGATCTTTTTAGAGAAAAAAGAAGAAAAAAAACAAAGAAAAATAATGTTTGCATGTTTTGCTGCCCTTATCGGTTTGTGTCGCCAAGTAAAAAAAAAAAAAAAAAAAAAAAATCTGTTTTATTGTTGGAAATGAAGAAGCAAAAACTGAAGATTTCCCTCCAGATTCCTGAAACGGCTCATCTGCATGAATTATTGAACCTGTGCAAAGTTTCTCCTCCCTAGCGGCTGATGGGGGCTGGCCAGGATATCCAAAAAATTTGGTCCAACTTAAATCAAATGTTTGTTTTTTTCTCCCCTCCCCAACTTTAAATTGCATCACCCGTCAGATGCTAAATCAGTATTACTTATTTTTAATCCTCATATTTGCTGCTGCAGCAGAAAATAAACCTGAAATGTTTATTTTTTTTTCTACTTTCAAAGTAGTTTTGCTTCTTACAAACAAGTCAGTGCCGTTTAGCTTTTATTTTTTTTCCACACTTGGGTGGAAGAATCTCCGTCTTTAAGATGGCATGCGGGCCTATTTAATATATATATTTTTTTTGGCTTCTTGCTGCAGTTCTGAGCGCTCCCGTGTGTTTTGTACAGGTGTGGATTTTGCCAAACTGATGAAAATAAAAGGGAGGCGCCGGTTCATAGTCGGGAAGGTGAAATTTACACGTTAAAGAAACCTAAATCTGTTGCTTTCCTATCAGCGCTGTGTGTGTGAGAGAGTGACCATTGCATACTATGTTGCCAATACTACAGTGTGATGAGACTTTTTTTTTTCTTTCTTGCATGAATTAGAGACACTGTTCTCCTACCTCATGTTGTGATATAAGATGTTTTTTTTAAAAAGCAGAGGACACTGCATCTCTAACTGTTGAGCATCATTATTAAATGACGTAACTGTAAATGCTTTTAGCCGATACCTCAGCTGTATCTAGTGTTGTTTTTGTTTATTTCTGGATTTTTTTTATTTTTTATCTTTTTTTTTTTTTTTTTCTTCCCTGATTTCAAATCTTGTAAATAAACCCTGTATAGACGATGAACTTGGATCAAATTCAAGTAAAGTTCTGTAGTGTCAAAACCAGCGCTGTCTTTGGTTCCCTTCATTTTCGTTGAGTTACGTTCATGGAGAAGATCTAATGTGTGGTCTTTAACGCACCGCCTTTAAAAAACAACAACAACAAAAAACACCATCTCAGACATCATGTTGGGTCAACATGATCAAATATAACATTGTACAGATATTTTTTCTCATCTTGAAAAGCGTAAGCTGGTCAGATTTGATGAGAAGATGGATGGAGCTAAATGTGGAGCAACAAGACGGTTCAGAAAGGTTCAGCTTGATCATATGTTGGAATGGCCTAGTCAAAGTCCAGACCTAAATCCACGTGTGAATCTATGGCAAGACTTGAAAAATTGATGTTCTTCTTCCAATCCGACTGAATCTATGCTACTTTTCGAAGAAGAGAAGAAGAGGAAACTGTTTTGCAATCGTGTTCTATAACGAAATTTGGCAGTGATGGTTCTAGGCGCTGCTAAAAAAAAGAAAAAGAAATGAAAATTAAAATGATCTATAACACCAATAAATAAAATACTAAAAATATGAATCTACTGAAAGGTATTAAAGTGCAAAGGTGTTATTATTCCAGCACATTACTGCACAGAATTGGCTGGATATACAAAACAGCATTGTGTGTGGTCTTGGTCTTGTGTCATGTATGCAGACGGGTATGTGTGCAGGAAGGATTGGGCAGACTTCCCTTAGTAATCTCTTCCCAGCTCTGGGGAAGAAGGTGTATTTCAGTCTGTTGTGGCGGCCTGGTGTCGCTGCCAGCCTACCAGAGGGCAGGGCTGTGAATAGAGAGAGTCATTCTGGATCTTTTTGACCCGTCAAAGAAAAGACGACTTGGGTAGATTTCATCCCACCGCTGAAGTGGCCAGCCGGTGAGCCGCCTGAACGACCCGCTGCTGCAGCTGCTTCTTCTTCTTTTCTGCTGTGGCGCAGCTGGCACTGTGCATCCGTGCGTCAGGACACTCAGTTATGCAGCCATAGAGGTTCAGGCTTCCTTCATCGTTTGAACACATCTTTGGACTATTTGTTACAAAAACCAGCAGGTAAACTTTACTCTTCTGCTGACGAGGAAGCTTTTAAACATTAGTCTATAAATGTGACATCACTAAGAGGCCAGATTCCACAAGTCAAACATCATGATACAGTTCAGTCATTTAAATTAGGTGGAGGACCTGGACATTCATTCATCCTGTTGATTTTTATCACGTTTTATTTCCCTCCTGATTTTCCCCACAGCTTGATTCTTCGCACGTTTTAATCATTCGCCATTTTAATCAGCATCCAAATCGACGGTTCTGGAGTAGTTGTTTGCTCTTTAGCAAAGCTGCAAGAAAAGAGAAAAATAATACTGCTTTAGTGTCGCTCAGGGCAGGGAAATTTGGTGCTTTAAAAAAAAAATGTTCCTTTGGGTTGTACTTGTACCTACTAGATTTCTGGCTGCGGATAATAATGTGCCTGGTTCGCTCTACTGGTCTAATGTCTTATTTCTGAGGCATATTTAATCTGCAACATAGAATCAGTCAAATGCATGAATGGATGTTCGTCATAAACGAGCCTGCATGGCGAGGGCGTGTACTGTGCCTTTAAGAGCCATTACATTTTTATTAGAGCCAGTCAGATATCATAAATACTGTCTTCTAGGCAGAATTGGCTACTTCCATTTCAGCTCTCCTTCTGCTGTTTCAAGTCCTGCCTTTTGTCTTGTGCATCCAGGCTAAAATTAACTGAAACCTCCTCTCACAGAAGCGGTCTGCAGAACTGCTGCCAAGCCCTGCGATAGCTGCAAGGGTTGACAGACTGCACATAAAACAACCTCTACAAGGAGGCTGTTGACAGTGCTGAGCCAGGCAACGTTCAGGTCCAGGTATGAGGGTAATTCCCATTGGCAGAATGAGGAGCGGGGCCAAGAAAACCAGGAAAAGTGTGGGGGGAATTATACACTGAGCTCATATATAGTGTTTTCAGCAGTGTTGTATAGTAACAAAGTATAAATACTTCACTACTTTACTTAAGTATATTTTGGAGTACTTTATACTTTCCTCGAGTATACATTTTTTTCATAACTTTCACTTTTACTTTACTATATTTTCGAACTTAATTGCATACTTTTACTCCGATACATTTTCAATATTTGGTTTAGTTACTCATTACAAAAAAGAGAGAGACGCACGTATTTTGTAGAGCACCGACCTTACTTGAAGAAGAAAAACTGAAAGCTTAGAAAAAGGTTGTATTTTCTGTCTAAACTTGGTCTAAATTTCTCTTGCACTTGGTTGTATATATTATTTTAAGTGGATTTGACCTTCAAAATTTACCAAAATGTAAAAAATGTCATTCAAACTGCATTTGCTTTGTTTTACTTTTTACTTTTTATTACATTACTTGAGTACATCTATTTTTACAGTAATTGTCATACTTAAGTTCAAGACATTTCAGAAACTTTAAGACTTTTTACTCAAGTAAAATTTCAGTTAGTGACTTGGACTTTTACCAAAGTCATATTTTGGAGAGATACCTATACTTTTACTTGACTCCGAGATTTCAGTACTTTATACAACACTGGTTTTCAGGCGTGTTGGACAGGGAAACATCGAAAAGCTGCAGGACACCGAACCTCGAGGAGCGGCACCGAAGACCCCTGGTCTATGAGGAACCACAGGAAGACATGACGGGATGACCTGTGTTGAATAGAATAGAATAGAATATTTTTTTTTTTTTTTTGACTAAAATAAGCTGCAGGAAAGAGGTGCAGCGATCACCCTTTTCTTTGGCTGATGCCGATTTCTGGGTTTCCTTGAAGTTCAGATTAGCGATCGTAGTTGAATTGGAAGACTTAGATTATCCGAAATGTATGTCCGAAAAGTACATCAGAGTACAGGTTGAAGCATTTCCAGATAAAAAGTGGTGAGAAAAAACTCCAACCAGTTTTGATGGACATATTAAAAAAGAGCAAAAAGATGCTGATCAGAGAGAATCAAAGGAAATTTGGCTGTTTTGATCCTAGCTGATTGACTGATGCCTTTCTGTGGCATCCACACAGTGGATTCACTCAGAAGGTGAAACCAACACACAAATGCAAATGTAAAAAAAACACCTTTCATTCCTAATCTACTTTTGCTACTGTTGTTTTCAGTGAATAAAGTTAATTTCTCAAAACTTAAACTCTGACATCCTGGGGGAAAGTGAATAAATGACATCTCGCTTCGTCTAATGTTAGGCTGTCAACAGCATGTTTAATCTGTGTTGTAATTCATCACGTAATTATTCAGAAAGTACATATTTCAGTGCTGTTCTTGCTCTGTTTCTTAAACTTAGTGCTTCATTTGGAACATGATATAACCAGATTACTGGTGTTTCAGGTGTTATATGCTGCTCTCCCTTGGATAGCTAAGTATATCTGAGCACATGGTGCTGAGCAGGTCACATGAAACAGACAGACTGGGAGCTGCACCCAATACTGTCTCTTTCACTGTGACATGACTGTAGGAGAAAAATCCTTTAGTTTAAAAGGTAAAAGTTTTTTTTTTTTACACCAGGCATGCACATAAATATTTTTCATGATAAGAAAAATGAAGTAATCATAACATCACAGACCAGCAATAGGGTATCTAGAGTCGAGTTTCATCAGGGTTTCTGATAATGATTATTTAAAAAAGACCTGAGTGGGACCCCAAGCCAAAACCTGGGATTGGATGGAGACCCCTAAAGAAAAACAGAAATACAGTATGCACTGCTTTGAGCCTGTTGTTTTTCTTTCCTTGCTCACCTGTGCATTTGATTGGAAAACTACATGCACACCTGATGTCAAGACAGATGGGATCCTGGCTATTACACAAAATATCATAATAATACAATAAATACCATGATAATAGAATAAAACCAAAGCCAAAAAGGTAACAAGCAGCAGGATTAACTAGGGGGGAAAATACACTCGAGAGCATGTCTACCACAGAACTGAGGAAATGAGCATTGGGGTGCAATACCTCTTTTGGCCACTGGGTGCTGGCACATTCTCGTTTAAAACGCGCAGGTCCATAAATTCTAGGTCAGCAAATTCTGCCTCTCCAAAGTGCATGGATTCAAGCAATTATGTCACAAAGTAAAATAAATAGCATCGAAATTATTATGTAAATTGTTGAGGAACCCACTCTGAGTATGTTTTGACACGTTTTGTCAAACAGGACTGACCAGACTGTTCCAGATCAAATGCATACTTGCACTTTTTTTAAACTAATAAACTCTGAACAGTATGCCAGTGAATTCAGTACCTGTATCCTGTGGCTTCCTAGCTAAGAAAAAAAATGTATAAAAGGGAACCAGCACTGAGCTGACAACAAAGCCAGGCAAAAAAAAAAAAAAAAAAAAAAAAAAAAAAAAAAACTGGCATCAAACTCGTCCTTTTCTTCCAGGACCCCAGAGAACCTTGTTCATTTTTGTGTCTAAAAATGGCCCTTGAACACAACACGAAACTTCAAAACTTCTCTCCATGAGCGAACCAACTGCACAAACTCTCAGAAATCCTGGCTGATTGTCCATAACAGAAATGTAAAATGGGAAAGTGGGTGTGGGAGAAAAAACGTAAAGTGTAGACTGAAAAAGGTCCTGATGGATTTGGGTAATTTATTAATTAAACCATTAATGTTTGATTAGTAAACAGTATTTCCTCATATTAAATATTGATTGGATCTACCTCTGCAGTGCAGGGCATTTTTACACCTGTGTGTTGGACTGATAATTAGTAACACACAAACAGGATTTCCTTACATTTTAACCTATTAAAACTGATACAGATTTTTAGATTTTACCAAATTCTTTGGAAAATTTGATTTTTCCACGTACATTTTTATTAAAATTAGTTTAAAATGGATGAAAAATACCTTTTAGAGCTTTGCACATGCCATTTAAAAAACATTTGGTGAGGAATAAATTAGGATTAATTCCACATTACTCCCTCTTTAAATGACTAGGATCAAACACAGATGCACAGGACGAGAACAGGTTAAAACCTCAAATGTGTAGTTTAATTTACTCCTGAATGTTACATTGAGGGTGAATGCCAGAATGCCATCTCAAAAGTTACATATTTCTTCCGCTACCAAATACATTTTGGTGTTAATCTTTTGTTTATTGAGCAGAAAATTTTCATTTTTTGCTTTTTAATTGCAATTAAAATGCCTTATTTAAAAAAAAAATTGAGGTTAGACATTAACATGGGAACATTTCTTGATAATGAATGAAACATTTAACGTTTTCCTAAATTTTTCACATGATTATGTGTTTAATGAGAGTTAATTGATTTTAACTTTGACTGTTTTTATCCAGGTGAATTGTTTATCACCTACTATTTACATTTTTATCTTCCTTCCTACCTGTGACACTTTTCAAGCTTCCATCTGTCCTTTCTTAATACATTTCTTTTTAAGATGTTTGGAGTCCATGATTCACATCCTGTGCAGTAAACTTAAAAATGTTAAGAGACAGAGGCCTAGTGAGCAACAGAGCCACCATTGAAGATGAAACGTCCAAGCTCCAAGAATATATCAGGAAGATGAAGTTGTAGCTTCAAGGATTTTGTTAATGTATGAATAGAAACACTTAAGCTTTGAATTTTAGTGATGAAGCTTGTACAAGCAAAACTAAAGAAGTCTAGTCGAGGATTTACTTAGCTTAATGCAATGTTTTTACTTTTGGTATTTTATGAATAGAAATAATTAAGTTTTAGTGATGAAGCTTGTTCCAATGAAACAATGAAATAAAACAAGTTATTCTAGTTGTAGCTTTAGAAAAGTTGGACAAAATAATTTTAGATTAGAAACCCCCAAGGATTTACCTTGGGAGTTGTTTTTGTTTTTTTACTTTTTTTGGAAACCCCCAAGGATTTACCTACCTTATTAATAGAAACAATTCAGTACTGTGATTTTATGTTTGTTAATCTAAGAAAAAAGTCTAGTAGAATATTTACTTAGCTTATTCCTTTGTTAATGTAATGTTCTTCCTTTCCTACGTAATATTTGCCCCTATAATGTTTTACTGTTCACGTATACTGCACTTTGAATCATCTTGTCACTGCAAAGGGCTATATAAACAAACTTATCTTGGCTTGCTTTAAAGCTACTTAGCAGTTTCGTACAAAGCTCAAGTGCTGCGCTTGCCTTTCAATTATTCTTTTGTTTACAAAAGCGAATCTGCTCCTATTTACATACAGCTACATGGCTAGTTTCACCCCTGCTTCTGGGGGGAAAAAGAGCAGTCCGTTCCTGCAACGCTGTGGGTGTAGTTCCCCCCTTTGACCAGCGGGGGCGAAGGTGGCGCTGTGACGAGGAGCGGTCACTAAGAAGCGTCCTGTGACGTCACGCCGCCTCTGCTCTCTAATGTTTCTTTTTTTAACGTGTGTTCTTTAAGCGCACGTTCGCCGGTGTCTGACCGTGTCGATTGCTCTTGGCCGTGCCCGTGTCGACATGAGCTCTGTGCGGTAGTCTGTGGAAAAGTAAGGCGTCTCTTCGTCCCGTTTCTACGCCGGTTCAGAGCGGTTAGCTAGCGGTTAGCTAGCGGCGCTAATGCTAGGCAACGTTATCTGTCAGCGGTTGGTGGATGACAGCCGCTAAACCCGCACTTGGGGTGCCGCTCTCTCCACACAGCAGGGCTGTTTCACTCGAACCGGGACCAAAAAGCACCCCCAGTACGCCCGATTACACTGTTATTACTTTCGCCTAATGTTTGAATTGAAACGCTCCAGACGGTAATTACATGAGCAGATGTGTAAAATAATGGATAATACGCTGTTTACCCCCATTATTAAGAGAGTTAAAACCCAGTTTTAAATAGCCCCGTGTCAGAACCTAGTTTCCCACTAAAACCTAAAAGCTTTCACCAGTACTGGCAAAAATTAAGTAAAGTGTTAACCCTGTATAGGTTCCACAATTGTTTCTGGAGGGGTTTCAAGCATCAGCGGCTCGTATAAGGGTGTGTCGCAACATCTAAATCAGTTCAGACTTTGACTAGGCCACTTCAAAACCTTCTCATAATACTTGTCCGTATGGACCATTGTCCTGCTGGAGAACCCAAGTGTGCTTGAGCTTAATGCTAACATGATGGTCGGGGATTCTTGTTCGGGATTATCTGTAGAGAGCAGGAATTATGATTCCATCGATTAAAACGGCAAAGCAGACTCAGATCATCACACTTCCTCCATCGTGTTTGACTTTTAGGTGGGATGCTCCTTTTCTGAAATGCTGTTAGTTTTTACCAGTGTTGTATAAAGTACGGAAATCTCAGAGTCAAGTAAAAGTATAGGTATCTCTCCAAAATATGACTTTGGTAAAAGTCCAAGTCACTGACTGAAATTTTACTTGAGTAAAAGTCTTAAAGTATCTGAAATGTCTTGTACTTAAGTATGAAAATTACTGTAAAAATAGATGTACTCAAGTAATGTAATAAAAAGTAAAAAGTAAAACAAAGCAAATGCAGTTTGAATGACATTTTTTACATTTTGGTAAACTTTGAAGGTCAAATTCACTTAAAATAATATATACAACCAAGTGCAGGAGAAATTTAGACCAAGTTTAGACAGAAAATACAACCTTTTTGTAAGCTTTCAGTCTTTCTTCTTCAAGTAAGGTCGGTGCTCTACAAATTGCGTGCGTCTCTCTCTTTTATGTAATGAGTAACTAAATCAAACATTGAAAATGTATCGGAGTAAAAGTATGCAATTAAGTTCGAAAATATAGTGAAGTAAAAGTGAAAGTTATCAAAAAAATGTATACTCGAGGAAAGTATAAAGTACTCCAAAATATACTTAAGTACAGTAGTGAAGTATTTATACTTTGTTACTATACAACACTGGTTTTTACGTTGGATATACTTCACAAAATAACTTCCCCTGAAGTTTTATCTTATTTTCTTAAGATCTTATTCATTTTTTGTGGCATATATGAGACAGGCGTTTGTGTTTTGGGTCGTCTGCAGTGGGCGGCATCCATGAAACACTCCCATGGATGTCATTCTTATCCAGTCTCCTCCTTGTTGTGGAATCAGGGTTCATCACTCTGACTTAACTGAGGCAAGCAGTTAAGTCTGCAGTTCTTAATTGGGTTCTTTTGGATAAGCTGTCAAGGAGCTCTTTAAAGAATTCCCTGCTCTTGTTCGGGATTTTGTCTGTTTGTGGACAACAATGGCGCTCACTGTTGCTCACTTGAGTCCCAAAGCTGCAGGATTGGCTCTGTAACCCTTTCCAGGTTGATGGATGTTAATGAGCTCGTTTCTCCCCTCGTTATTTTTCTCCCACACAGGACCAACCCGTTTTTTTTTTTGCCCTTTTAAGAATGGAGAGTCCAGAGCCGGGTCTGTCGTCAAAGTCCCTTCCAGCTCGGGACCGGGCCGCGTTGAGACCCTCCGGCTGTCCCGATCAGCAGTCGGACTCGGCCAGGTCCTCGAAGCATATTGAGCAGCCGTCCAGGTCACCTAGGCGACGGAGGGAGGGAAAGAGGTCACAGCGGCGGGCGGATGGTCACGAGCAGCGGCTGTGGGAGATGGAGCGGCGGAGGTTGCCAGGCCAACACGAGCACTCGGAACATGCCGGTTCATCGTGCGATGCAGCGGAAAGCTCTCCTAAGAGGTCTGAAATCCAGGTGGCTCGGGTTCTGCTGCTCCAAACGTGAGGTGATATTAACTCCTCCTTTTTTTTTTTTTTTTTATATTCTTCCTCACAGGAGAGCTCACTTTCTGCATGGACCGTATCCAGCCACTCACTTTGGACCCAAAGCCTGCATTCTACCCAACCCGACTTCAGTCATGTAAGCATGAGGCTGCTAAATAAGCTGAACTTTGTGCTAACTTGCTGCTTGTTAGATCGATGGCAAAGAGAGGTTTGTGTAACCAAGTGAGATAAGAAAAATGAGAACGATTGGCTTTTTTTTTTTTTTAGAGGCTAGTTAACTTTAGTGTTAGCTGATCTGAAAGGGTTTCCTAGGACATGATCTGAACCTATAGAGGTGTAATAACCTTCGCGATGCCTACTATTTACCCAACAAAGAGGAAAGACAAATGGTAAAAGGGAAGCAGGAGACTGTTTTACTGTCGTATTTGGAATTTGATCCTCTGCTACAGTTAAGAGTCACCGTAGTTAATGAATGACTTTGCTGCTCAGAAATCTGGAATAATGTGTATTTAATTGAGAAAATGTGGTATTTGTGGTAAATTTGCTGTCATTGGAGGTCTGTTAGTGTTCATTTTGTTGTTCTGTAACTCGTTTGTTGCACAGTGCGTTTCTATGCTGGTTTTCCCCTTACGCGTTGCAGGCACATCCAGGACCCGGCCAGTCAGAGGCTCACCTGGAATAAAGCTCCGGTCAACGTGCTCGTCATCAGGAAGATCAGAGACGAGAGCCTGGTCGAGCCTTTCAAAGAGCTCTGCAGGTTTCTGGTAGAGGTACGAAATACGCTGCACGCCATTAAAAAACAAACAAAAAAACTAGCAGTTATCTCAGGCGCAGTATAAATCAGGGCTGGACGATATAGAAAAAAAAGCATATTGATAAAAAATAAATCATAGTGATCGCTATCGATACTTATCAACAAATTAAAAATATATATTTTAAGTGCAGCCCTGGCCATTTTATGCTGTTGCTTAGCGACCTATTTTAGATACAGAACACACAAACTCTGA
The DNA here is from genome assembly GCF_011125445.2 of Fundulus heteroclitus. Lineage (NCBI taxonomy): Eukaryota > Metazoa > Chordata > Actinopteri > Cyprinodontiformes > Fundulidae > Fundulus > Fundulus heteroclitus. Next base: position 24,592,944 of record NC_046366.1, on the reverse strand, counting down.
ATTCAAACTCAAACCTTTATTCAACTTTTTACCAAAACTGCAAGTTTTTAAAGAAAAAACAAGGCGTGCTCTCTGACCTCTTTGAAGGGGGTGGAGCTTGGTGACAAAGCGTTCCTGGGTCTGTGTTTCTGATTGGTTGGCAGGATGTAGTAATATATAAGATATGTAATATTAACCTACATGATAGGCTAGAATGCAAAAGGAAGGAAAACTTATTATTCTATCAAACTTTTTATTGACTTTTTATTCTATCATTGAAATACGTCTATCGATCGATATATATTATTGAATTATTGTCCATTAAAAATAGTAAAATTATGCAGTGTGCTAAAAAAATCTTTTACACCCTTGAACCTTTTCACAGTTTCTTTCTTTACAGCCACACACTTCAGTGTCTTTCCTTAGGATTTTATCTGACAGACCAACACAGAGGGACATAATTGTGAAGTGAAAGCCGAAGTCGGAAATGTGCGCTGTGCATTTTTGTTCCACCCACCTCGGAGTCAGAACTTTGTAGAACCACCTATCGTTGGATTTAACAGTAGGGAAGGTCTTCGCCAACTTTGCACATAAAGACACATTTTGCCTGCTTTTATTAGCAAAATGGCCCAAGCTCAGTCAGATTGGTTGAAGAGCATCCGTGAATAATGTTTTCCAAGTCCTGCTACAGAATCTCAAATTATGTCTGGAGCAGGGCCAAAAATGCTTTGACTAAAATGAAAGATGCAGTCGTTCATCTGGCTGTAACTCCATAATTTAGAGTGGTCACCGACGATTCAGGATGGCAGTACCCCAATCTTAAAGGTATAGTGGAGGATTTTACCAGAAGTGTGGGTAAGAAACTGCGAATGTGCAAGACCATCCTACCCACACTTCTGCTCCTCAGGGGGATCACTTGAAAGAATCTCCCAGTAGACTCTGGTCTCATTTCTTTCTCCTGACGCCTTCCTCTTCTTCTAATAAACTTGTAAGACAGTTTGCTTCTTGAGACTCAGCCATTTTCAAAGTATACATAAACACTAGAAGTGCGCAGCAAGAAGAAGCTAGCATCCCAATGATTGTGTGTGTGGGACAACCACAGATAAGATAGATAACCATTGATAAGATGATCCTCCCCCAGAACTTGAAGTCGAAAAAGATCGCCCACTATAGCTTTAAGTGTTTTGCAGCCTGTTTGAGTTTTTTTTCCAGGATAGCCCTGTATTTAGTCCCATTTATCTTAGCAAACCTCCGACCAGCTTCCCTGTCCCTGCTGATGATGCTGCCACTAACATTATAACATTACATTAACATTATGCATTACCTGGGATTGTTGTGCATGTGTTAGCACAGGGGTGTCAAACTCATTTTGGTTGAGGGGCCGCATTCAGCTTAATCTGATCTCAAGAGGGCCACACGAGTTAACTCATTGCAAGATTAAATAGAACTAATAAATGTGGACTTGTTGTTGATTTTTATATTAAGTTAATTTCACTTTTACACAATATATTATGAATAACCTCAGCGTTTTTAAGAAAAGTATGTGCAATTTCAACAATACTTTTTCTCAGTTAAACATTTACTTGTGCATTATGCATAAGAACTAATCACAGTGATTATACAATGTTGAAAAACATTTATTCACATTTTTTGGAACTTAAAAACGCTGTCCTGCATGACAAAATACATCAAACAGATAAAAATTAAGAAATGATTTGAATTTTTCCACACCTGAAGCTTAATCTGCTAATTAAAACACAGCGCCCCTCGTGGACAATATAGGAACTGCATATTTTCAATTAAACGAAGTACATGTTGTTTTCAATAATTGTTTTATCATTCTCTTCTCTTTATCTTGTCCACTTGTGAAAGTCAAATCTGATGAGCTCTTTGTGGCATCTTATTGCTACATTGCCAGACAGGAAACTGAAAAAAAAAAAAAATAATAATAATATTTTTTTATTTTTTTTTATAATGATAATGCATTTAGCCACAGGGCCGGACTAAATTGTTTGGCGGGCCGGATCCGGCCCGCAGGCCGTATGTTTGACACCCCTGTGTTAGATTATTAATGGTTGGTCCATGTCGCCCAGCTTCACGAGTTTAAAGCTAACCTCTTCGCTGTGCTCCTTCATGGTCTTAATGGTGCCGTTCACAAATGTTCTCACATTTATTTATGCTCCGATTAAATTACACACACGTCGACTCCATTTACTTATCAGGTGAGATATGAAGGGAACTGGATTTTATTTAGTTGTATCAGAGGAGCTGAATATAAATGTATGGCCCAATGTTTAGAAATGGTTTGGAAAAATATTGAAAAGTGTGTAGTAGGTGAAATTCCCCTCAAAAGATTAAAGAGTTTGGCTGAGATGAGACTAAGTGCGTAAAAATGAATACTTTTGCTTCAGATTTGGCATCTTAGTGCGGAAATAATTGTATTAATTTTTGGTTTAACGTACTATGTGAGCCGTACAGTTGCGTTTATGTTGGTTAGGTGTTTGCACATGAACATGTTATGAGCTGGCACAATTTACTGGAAATACCAAATCTGAGATATAGTCAGAGATCAGAATAGGGTTTGCAGACTTTGCTGCTTTGTTGATTTCCTAAACCTTTACGCTGCATCCTGTGGTGAGGCACACTCTGCCAGCTTTTGGACGCGCCAGCTCAACATTTGTTCCAAGTCAGTCATTTAGAGTCGATTACGGTAACAACTTATCGCTGTTTAGTTTAGTATCTTTACAGAATCTTCTGTTTTTTTTCGTTGAGGACAATCTGCACGTCAAACGCAGAACGGTAAACCTGTTGGCCTCCACTGAACACAACTTCCTGCTGAGGAATCTGTGGTACCGAAGAGCAGCAGGTCTGACCACAATGAATCCAGGAAATATTTCAGACCAGCAGAGGAATGCTGCAGTCTGGCCTCCTGCAGCTGCAGCACATTTTGACCACATGTTTCTAAAACCAGACGTTCTGAGCCGACCCGCAGACCCACGTGTTTGTCTTTCACCCCTAGAAGCGGCGAGCTGCAAGTGGACGGCATGCGTTTCGTTGTGTCGCGGCTAAGGCGTGTGTTCTGTGTGTGTCAGGAGAAGCAGATGATGGTGTATGTGGAGCGCCGGGTGGCAGATGACGCCACGCTGTCAAAGGACGAGGCCTTCGGCTCCATCCGCAACCAGCTCTGCACCTTCAGAGAGGGTGAGACATCCGCGGGTTCTACAGCGGAGCCAGACCTGCTGTCTGGGTTCAGACTTTACTGAAAGACACGGACCAAACATGTTCCCCTTAAACAAAGAGCAGCGATAATTATGCTGCTGTACAAATGTTGATATTAAGTCATGGGTTTCATAAGACATTGAAACTGGAAGGCTGTTACAGCACCAAACTTTTATACTGCTTATGCGTTTATGTGAAAGCAATTAGAATCACCCCTAAATCAACTTTACACCCGAACTCTCTGTTTTAACTATATTACTGATAGATAAATAAAAACTAATTGTAAACTTACAAACTACTGTTAAGAAAGATAAATCTTCTTTTTTGTGGGGTTTCTACATTAGGTTTAGTGTTATGGATTTTTAAATATTGTGTCAGAATTTACACACATTCATTTTTGACAGAAAAATGTTTTAGAGTCTACAGTTTCTTGCTATGCCGCCAGAGATAAAAGTAAATGCATGATTTTTAGTTTTCCATTTCCATTTCTCCACAATTGGATTCCAATTAAGGCCTAATAGTATCCATCCATCCATCCATTCTCTTCCTAATATTGTTTATTATGATTATTAACTTTCTTTGTGCATCAGTTTTTTTTTTTTTTTTGACATGAGGCAGACTTTATAGCAAAAGTCAGAGGAGCATCTGTTTTTTATAACTGTAAAAAAAGACAATAAAAAGGACAAGGACCAGAATGTTCTCATTTTAAGCGTAGTAAAAACATCCAGTACCATAAAAGAGTATTCATATCCCTTAAAATGTTTTCTATTGAGTCAACTCTGTTGTTTATTGGAGTTTTGGGAGACAGAACAGCACAAACTACTGTATTGACAGACTGGCGGTGTAGCGTAACATGGTTTCCAAAGATATTTATTTATTTATTTTTAGAAAAAAATTAAAGTCCTACCCAGTCCTGAAAAGTTTGGAGTTTGATTTTATCATATTTCCAAGTCTGCACAAGTTTGTAAATAAAAATAAAGTTAGATATGGGTAAATGTTTTTAATTTCCAGACAAACGATCAGGATGTCTGAAAAAATAAAAGGTTTTCACATTGATCTACATTTATACGATGTACTGTATCATTGTTTTAGTTTTTTCATGATAAAGCTTTGTCCAACTTTGAACTTTTTTGTCCTTTTTTTTGATCAGGGATTTTAACAGGACCTCTGCTTCTTAAACTGGGCGCTGATGCCAAACATTTTATTCAATTTTTGAGTGAAGAAACAAAATTATTAAAGATCACAAACAGTTTTCAACAATTTTCATCTGATGTGATCTCATTAAATCTTTCAATCACTGTTTGAAAACATGCGTGTTTAAAAGAAGAAAATGTGAAAACTACGTTCTGAGCTGGTATTATCTAATCTGGTAATTAGCCTGGTCACTGAGGGAATTAGTTAGCAAATCAACATGGAGCTGGAACAAAGGCATGTGGGGCTTGATGACACTCCCAGATCCAAATGTCAATTTCAGAGCTAAAAGATTTCAGTGGTAAATGCAAGACAGCATAAGTAGCCATCAGTTCATCTTCCACTTGTTCCTGGTTCACTAGCATCTGCTTCATTTCCAACTGGAAAGGGTTATGTGCTGCACTTATAGTTCAAAAGGTTTCTGGTGAACTGAAGAATAATGAATTAAATGTCTTTTTGACCGTCAGAGAAGTGCAAATCATCTGCCTGTTTAATATTAGGCATAAATTGGCCGTGACCTTTTTTTAATCATCTATTTGAAGGAAATAAATAAAACTCTGCATATAACCCATCCCTCAGGGAGCAGTGGGTGTCCACTTTGGAGCGTTCAGGGACCCTATGGGAGTCAAACCCAGAAGGTCCAGGACAAAAGCCCTATGCTCCAACCTCTTAGCCACCACTCCCCCCAATGAACAGATGTTCATTCAGCGTTAACAGTGGCAATAGTGTATTGGGGGTCCATGTGGAAATTTTTATAATAAAAAAAAACAAAAAAAAAAAACTTTCCTTCATGCCGTCCTTCATGGAAACTTTCCAGTTTTCCATGAAGGACGGGCAGCTTTGTGGATTTAATGCCTGGTCGTTACCGCGTCGTATTTGGCCCTTTTTGTCTGCTGCATAAAATCACATATTTTATGTTTTAGCTGCAACATGACAATGAAGAGGTCTTTAGGGGTTAAACATGCTTTTCCTCAAAGTACTGGAACTGTCAGGGGGGCAGTCGTGTAGTTTAGGTTGTATTTAAAGAAAATTGTAAAGAATAAGACCAGGTTTTTGACGGAGAAATTAAAATTAAAGAAGAAATTTACTGTAAAATCAACCTAAATCTCATTAGTCACCTGGGATGGAAGTAACATTCCCTATAAATAATCTGTCCTCTCCATCAATGTCTTAATCACGTTTTTCTGTTTTCAAACCTAGAGGTACGCTCCAGAACTACTTTGGTTCAGAGTGTTGCCGGTGTTTACTTCCTGGTTCCTGAGCCAATCATATGAGAGTTCTCAGGGTTTCCAAAACAGAGCGCAGCATTTGGTATTTTATTTTGGCAAAAGAGCAGCAGCCTGCTACATGGGGGGGGGGACGCTTTCTGTTTTGAGTGTCGTTCCGATTTGAAACACTAGGCGTCATTATTACTTGTTTAACCTTTTAAACAAAGAGGTCATTTTGTTGTTGGATGTATTATTGACAAATCAATCAATAAATGAATAAGTTTGACTTGCAGTAAGAGCAGGTTTTATTTTTCAACATTGATTTTTGGTTGTGATTTCAGGTTATGATGACATCTCTGACTGCATAGATCTGATCATTTGTCTGGGTGGCGATGGGACTCTGCTTTACGCCTCTTCTCTCTTTCAGGTATGGTGACTTTGAGGAAATTAGATGGATAAATCGTTGATTGCTTTGATAACATACACACAATATTTTGTATATGTTGCTTGACTGAACTAATGGAGTCAAAAGGTTCAATGAGTTTCAGTTTGGTAACGTAAATGTAATAAACTGGTTTACCTCAGGCTTTGTAAATCAGAGAGGTTCTCTTTATGCTGGTTAGATTTCTGGATTCAGTTTATTTGTACCGTTGTCTTCCTTTAGCCTAAAATAACAACATTAATTTCCCAAAAGTCAAGCAATCTGAAGAGTAGCCTGTTAGAAAATAGAAGACATTTTAAGAACCCTCCTGTGTTTTGATTGAAAGTAATTATGCTGTAAAATGACTTGTTCAGTGTTTTCCGTTTGTTTAAATAAAATAGTTCTGTAAGAAACCTCTGTTGTTTAAGACTTAGCGTAGCACATTTCTGAATCCACTAATTGTTCTTACGCTGCTCCTCTCCAGGGCAGCGTCCCGCCGGTTATGGCGTTCCACCTCGGCTCTCTGGGTTTCCTGACTCCCTTCAAGTTTGAGTCATACAGGACCGAAGTGGCCAAAGTGCTGGAAGGTAAAGTGGCTCTATGAGTGAAACCGTAAACGGGCTGCTCGAAGGAGACCCCCGCACACCCAGGGAACACGTTGTCTTGTGCTCTGGGTTCAAAGGGAACGCGGCCATCACCCTGCGCAGCCGCCTGAAGGTGAAGGTGGTGAAGGATATGCTCCAGAGGACGGGCCAGCAGCCGGAGAACAGAGAACCCACGCTGGAGCACAACGGGCTGCTTCCTCACGGACACACCAACAGCGAGGCTGGGAAGGTCACCCTGCAGCTCCAGGTAGGAAGGAACGTGTCAGTAAGGTGTGGAGCGGTTTATATACCTGAGCTTGTTGTTGTTTTTTTTTTTTTAAACGACTTGTTGCTTTAATTTCAATACCTAATCATAAATAGAAAATTCAGATATTACTGAAGCAAGTTAGGATAACATCAGTGTTTCTTGGCTTTAAATCTGAAGGAGAGTAAATTATATAATGCTACATATTTTCCCCCGTTAGTATTTTTGCTGAAGAATCATTTGCCGTTGTAAAAAGTGAAGACTGATTAAAGAAAAAATAGAATAAAAAGAACATAATTATCCTTTTGTTGTGTGGAAATTCTGCAGCAACAATGAATAAACTGCTGTGTAAAATGTGAAATATTTACATTTAACTTTCATTAAAAAAAATCCAAGAAAAGTAAAACATTGAGTCGCTGCATCAATATTTGCATACTCATTTTGATCTCTTATAATTAAACTCATGATTTAATGTTTCTTTTGAGTTTTGAACAACTCATAATTGTGTCGAGTTGTTCATGATGTGTACAGCAGCATTTTTTTTTTACATGCATAACAGTCTCCCAGCGTACGCCGTAGGTGTCGCCAACCAGCCCGTAGCTATTAAAACATGCCGGCGCGCTGACATTACTCCACATTTCCATTACGCATCTTTTTTCTTCTCCATAATCACCATTTAGCTTCTTAGTCACTGAGTTATGTTTGAGGCGCGGCCATAAAGCGCTGCTGGAAGTCCGTCCAGCTAAGCCAGAGACAATATTGGCGAGCAGAATCTGAATGCATTAGCTTGCCTAATGCAATTGTGGTGCCGCTCACGTTGAAATAGAGAGTTTGATCGGATAAATTGTGCTGCTCTTATCTGAACGCCTGTTTGAAAAGGGAGGTTTGGCATGAGTTTGCCTGGTGTGGGATGTTTGCTAAGCCCAAGTTGGTAAATTAATGTCAAAATGACCGCACCCACATTTATTGTTCAGCAGTTATGTTTGATAAATGAGGCCCATTGTGATTTTTAACATGTTTTCCTGATTCTTCCCTCTTTGTGTTATTTTTTTTTTATAGATTTTTTTCCTTCACCTGATCTGGACAAACAAAAGTGCCATATGCTAAAAGTTGCCGTTTTAAAGAAAATATGGTAACACTTTATTTGAAGGGGTCTACATAAGACTGACATTACACTGTCATAAACATGACATAACACCTGTTATGAACATAAATGACTCTTTATGAATGTTTATGACTGTTGTCATTAATTGTCATTTGGTAAATTATGACACTATTAAAGCAAAGTTGACATTGTTTAAAAAGTCTTTGTTATGACAAGCCCTTAACTTAACAAAACCCCAAGCCCTTAAATTAACCTAATCCCAAATCAAGCCCTAAATTTAACCTTGTCTCTGTTAATGTCAAGTTGTCATAACAAAGACATTTTAAACAATGTCAACTTTGCTTTAATAGTGTCATAATTTACCGAATGACAATTAATGACAACAATCCTAAACATTCATAAGGAGTCATTTATGTTCATAACAGGTGTTATGTCATGTTCATGACAGTGTAATGTCAGTCTTATGTAGACCCCTTCAAATAAAGTGTAACCAAAAATATATTTCAGAGAAGTGTTCAGTCAAAACCAGTTTCTTACATTTATGTAAACATGCGTTCTCCATATTTCCACGTATGTCGCTCATGTAATTGGCGTTTGCCTACCACAGCTGCCATGGCATCCTCCTGTCTCTGCGTTGACCTCGACTCTCGGCACGTTTTAGGTCTGTTTATCTGCCGGATCTACCACCACGGATTCCTCGCAGTGTTCGGTGATTCATCTCATGCTGCAAAGCTGTTCGCTTGTCTGTCTCTGCTGCTGCCTGGCAACTAGCAAAACTTTCCCTCCTGAAATAGTTGTTGCTTGAGATGTCGTTTCTTAAATTTTTCTAATTAGTTCTTTGCTTTGATTTTAGAGCCACAACATATTTTTAGGCTTGATGTTGATCTCGTGTGTGTGTGTGTGTGTGTGTGCGCGACACCAGAGGGGATCTGAGTAGAAATTACAGTACTGAATCAAATGTGGTGATCTCTGTACTCCTGCCAAAGAAGAGAATGGGTCAAATAACAATCTAAATATAAAAAACAAAACAAAAATGTTTCTATCTTTGTAGCCTGTCTCAAGAAAAACATCTATTATTTTTACCATATAATCCAACGGCGTCATCTTAAAGCTTTAAGATGTGTCTGATTTAAAATAGTGTTACACAATAAAATCCCATTGAACTTGATATGATTCCGATAGATTTTAGACAGATAAAGTGTTTAATTACAGTAGATTTATAAACTGCACAGCTAAAAAACGTCAGAGCAACTTTCTGTTTAACAAGCTTTGCTTTATGTGAAAGCGTCTGTCCTCTGCTGTAGGATTCCTGTAGGGCTACGGTGTCAGAAATCACAACATGAAGACATTCAAAGTAACTATTTCCTGTATTTAACCAACTTTTTACTACTGAAAAAACAAAAACTAATGTATTTTGCCAGGGAGACCTGGCAGCTTTACATTTCAGCAGCAAACGTCACACACCAGAGGAGTAAATTAGACAAATAACCGTAGTACCATACCAACTTTATTCATGAAGTGCTTTAAAAACAACAGCAGCTGAAACAAAGTGCCGCACATAGCTGCAAACGATGAACATACATAAAAAAAAATAAACAATTCACAAGAAAGATAAAAGATTATACTAAATGAAACAAACGAGGTCAAAGTAATACTTGCTGAAGCTGAAAGGTAAACAATAAAATGGGTTTTAGACAAGTGTTAAAGCTATAATATGAAAAAAATAAAAATAAAAAGCTGCAGTTGGTAATCCTATTCTGACAAGGAGAAGTTTGCTTACAGGTGAATGAGACATGAGGTAGTTTGGCTGAGTCAGCGCTCCTCTGCCCTGCTGTCAGATGCAGGTTTACATTTTGGGGGAGGAGAATGAGGAGGAGCTTAGAGGAGGCGCCACTTTCAAATCCTGCTAGCTCTCCATCATTACCAGCTTTAGCTGTAAAAGTGGACAGTGAAGGAGTCTGTCTGTGGGCAGGAGTAGGTTATCCCACAGTCGTAGAGCAACAATAGAGAAAGCTTTAACGGGGGGGATTTACAATTGCAATGATAAATAAAGATTTCTTCTTCTTCTCTGAGCTTCCTCTTAGATCTCAGTACATGCAGGAGCTGATCGTCGGCCAACCTGTGGCCCTGAGAGGAAGAATAAGAATTTCAAAAAGAGCTCTAAACTTCACAGGCAGCCTTTGGAGTGAGGTGTTCAGTTTTATGAGTACCAGTTAAAGGTGCCGCAGCGTTTTTGAAATGTCAAATGAGCAACAATCGTCTCCCTTTCAGAGGAGATGACAAGAAGTTTTACTCACATATGAACACCAGTGACATCGATGACAAGCAGGTAGAGATAACCGGTTTCTATTAGAGAATGACGGGTGAAAAAAAACAGGTGCGTCCTTCAGCATCGCAGATGTTTGTATACATTCAGTGTATCTCCATATCCAGCAACAGGCGAAAAGGTGGATTTAGCTAATTCCAGTTTTACATAAAAGGCAAAGCAGACATTTTCTATTGTAGGGGGCTTGGTAAAACCTCCGCTTTTTTCACAAGACGGCCTTCTGAAATGAGAGGTTGTCATTAAAAATCCTCAAAATCTACAAGTTCAATTCAATTCAATTTTATTTATATAGTGCCAATTCATGAAACATGTCATCTCAAGGCACTTTACAAAGTCAAATCAATCATATTATACAGATTGGTCAAACATTTCCTATATAAGGAAACCAGTTGATTGCCTTAAAGTCCTGACAAGCAGCATTCACTCCCGAAGAAGCGTAGAGCCACAGGGAGAGTCGTCTGCATTGTCCATGGCTTTGCAGCAATCCCTCATACTGAGCAAGCATGAAGCGACAGTGGGAAGAAAAACTCCCCATTAACAGGAAGGAAAAACCTTCAGCAGAACCGGGCTCAGTATGAACGGTCATCTGCCTCGACCGACTGGGGTTACAGAAGACAGAACAGAGACACAACAAGAGAGACAAAAAAAGCACAGAAGCACACATTGATCTAGTAATCTGTTCTACATTAGATGGTAGTAGCGGGTGATCTGTCTTCTCTGGATGATGTCACAGCTAACAGAACGCCAGACCAGGTGTGCCTACTATGAAGAAAAAAGAGAGAGAACAAAAAGTTAAATTCAATTCATTGAACGCGTCTCATTAAACTATTGTTGCGGATCAACTTTGCTGTTCTTGAAAGGAGCAATAAGCGACATTTTACCACCTGGTGGTGCTTGAGCATCGTCTGTAGACCAAAACAAGACGTGAGCCGACCCACTATGCTGTACTGTGGTCAGCCTTCCTGTTAGCTGCTAAAAGTCCTGCTCTCATGCAGCCGCAAAGAAATGCAGACGGATCTTGACGTGTTGCTGAAAACAGTCTTTTTAAATAGCTTGTTAGAGAAATCTGTGCATCTGTGAGATTAATTTGGTGTTTTACCAGCAGGCTGCTTTAGCCTCGATGTTAATTTTAATACATTTTATGGCAAATCGATACAGAATAAATCTGCAACAGACTGCCGACCTGTCCAGGGTGAACCCCTGCCTCTCACCCATTGACAGCTGGAGATAGACACCAGCACCCCTAGTGACTCTAATGAGAGATAGACGTGTTAGAAGATGGATGGATGGATGCAGAATAAATTCAGAACTCGGCTACCACTGCAAATCCTTTGTAACATTTACTGAATTCAAAAACCAGGACGGCCACCATAGTTGTTTTTTCCTTTCTGTGTGCTGAATTTTCGGCGCCTGCTGCTTCAGCTCTCCTGGTCCTTCGGTTGTCGTGACAAAGAGGCCCGGGGCGACCGCAGACCGACGGCGTAGGCTGTCAGGCTTTTCGTTTTGTGTGTTTGTGCACGCACACACACACACACACACACACACACACACACACACACACACACACACACAGAACATGTGTACGGGTCGGAGAGGAAACATCAGCCCGGTTTCCATGATGACCGTCACAACAAAGCCTTTCAGCGCATACACGGGGAGACGACGTCGGATGTTGTGAAGTTCTGTTGGGCCCGTTTCCACGGAGACGGTGGCGTCAAACGGGGGAGTCGTCACCAAATGGGTATTTAATGGTTCCCGATGCTCTCGGTCTGGCACGGAGCGTAACCAAACAACACGCCCGACTGCGTGCGCTCGCAACACCTGTCTGCGTTTCGTCAGGTCCAGCTCCCTCCCGCCGTCTCGCTCCACACGGTCTGCCTTCTCATCAGCAAAAAGCACAGCGATGGGTTGTTTTTTTTCCCCCCCCTGCTCTCTGAACCCCACTTAGACCTGGCATTACATCATGTCTGCCGTCTCCAGCGGGGATATCTGAGCTGAGCTCCGCTGACGTCAGCACATCTGCCAGACATCGCAGCTCAGCGGTGCAGAATGCCGTGTGACCGAGGTGTGGAACATGATGTGTTGCTGTGCGTCGGGTCCGCTGTCAGTTTCCCTTTGTTGTGCTGGTGGAGGATTATTTGCCTTCATTGTTGGCACTGATTACATCTTTTTATACTGTAAAGTTTGTCCTCTGCGTTTGAACTCATTCCTTAGGGAGCAGTGCGTTGCCACTGGGTGGTGCACATTCTGGGCCAAAGGGTGTTGCTCAAGTACAAAAAGGGAACTAAAAGTAACAAAAAAATTCTTGAAATTAGTATATTTTTCCTTGGTTTGAGCAGGTATATAAGACTATTTGCCAATGGAATAAGATTTATGCACTTAAAATAAGAACAATTCATCTCCATCATCTTATTTCAAGTGCAGGGTATCTAATTATCTTATTTTAGGGGTAAAATATACTCATCCCACTGGCAAATAATCTTATTTACATGCTCAAATCAAAGAAAAATATACTAATTTTAATAACATTTTACTTACTTTTTTTGCAGTGAGAGTGGCTGTGGGATTCAAACCGGGGAACCTGCCACCTTTTGCACGACACAAGCTCGCTGCTCTTACCACGAGGCGGCCACTATCTCCAGTAAATCTAATGTCTGTGAGAGGGGATTACATAATGCAGGCTCCAGGGAACCAGGAAGTGCATCAGGATCTAATTATTGAATTTGCCTGTTTCTAGTCTTTCTAGCACCATGCAGTTTATGTTGTCAAGTGGTGCATCTGCAGCGTATTAAATGACCTGGTGTGCTGCAGCTCATATAAGTGCAGCGGTGTTTTGCAGTGACACAGATGCTGTGTTCAGTCAACTTTGCAGCTTCGATCTTTAGGGTTGCATTTCACATCACAGGAGTGATCAGATGCGTCTTTACAGCGTTCCTTTAAAGTCTTGAGAAATCTGGAAAAAGTACAGAACTTTAATTTTATTATTTTCCAAGTCTGGATAAGTTTGGGTATGGGTAATATATTACATTTCCTGCCCTTGTTTCATTAATTTAAAACATAAAATCCACATTTTCTACTTCAGTTTACTTACTAGATGACGATCAGATCTTTAGTTTTTGCTTCAATTTTTAATTATTTTGTTTTTGAGTGACAAACACTCATTTAAAGATCAAACATGGCAGATTCACTGTTTTCTTTTGCACTTTAGACCCTAAAGGTTCTCTGTTTTTTTAAAAAAATGGACCCAAGGTTCTTGAACTACTATTGAAACTTCTTGTTTTTTGAACTTTGGAAAAGTTATCTTTGTTTAAACTCTCATAATCTAGTCAAGATTATCCTGGATTTTAACTGACCCAAATTATGGAAATAACCCTTTTACCAAACTGCAGAATTAAAAGCAGCACTATGTTGTTTCATGTTTGTGGGTTTTGTAAAATTTAGAAAACAAATCTATTTTTTTTTAATCAAATGTCAAAAATATCATAAAAACTTTAAAATTGAATCTGGAAAAGCATGAAATTGAATTGTTACCTCTTTGCAAGGCGATTTAGTAGCATGACACGCTTATTTTGTTCCAGTTTAGCTCTGGGACAAATGAACCAGCTAATCTGGGTTCAGCATAATAAATTGGTGAAGCTGTGAAAGAGTCCAGTTGAAATCAATCTGCTCAGCAGACTGAGTGGCCATTAAAGGGCAGCTCAAGTCCTCTTGTGTCAACAACGGTTACCTCCAAAGAGAAGTATGCAGCTGTCACTGCTTTGTATTAAAATGAACTCGCATGAGAGGAAATTACTTTTAAGAATATTGCTTCTGGAAGAACATCAAGAATTGAAATGTGAGGGCAGAAATGGGCCAGTAGTAGTTCCAAAAACTTTGAAGAGTACATTTATGACATGCAACAATGGATTTTATATGAAAAAGAAAAGCACAGCATACAGAATAAATATTATTTCTTCTGTAAATACAATAAATGCAATGTTATACGTAACGTATTTTTTTAAATTCATAGTCTCATAGATGAAAATATATCAATTTCTAAATGTATAAGTGAAGTTTAAGTTATTAAAGGACAGGATTCTCCCTTTTTTCTGAAATCAGCTGCTTAATTCACCAGGCTGTCAGGTAGCTTCCCAACCGGTCCTACAGCATGATATCTGTGTGTTTTTTTGCACATTTCCAGCTGGATGTGCTTATTTTTAAAGTGGGGGGAAGTGTAGGAGCTTTCATTCAACAAAGACACCACTTCTGTCTCTGAGAGAAACATCAAGTTCAGCCTGAAATTCTGCAGGAAGTAGATCGACACAAAGACTCATTTCAAGTTGTTTTCCGTCATTATCCTCCGGCCAGTTGTTTTACACTTCTGGAACAATCATTTACGCTTAAAGGGGAAAAAAGATGATATCTGCTATAAGTCCTGTGTCACACCAACAGTGAAGCATTCTGACACAATAAATCTGCAGGACGGCGTCTCATCCAAGGGCGTGGACTCACATTTCTGGCTAATGGCATCGCCTTAAGTGACGAACGGTGTGAAAACATCCACAAGGAGCACTTCTTTCAAGAATCCTCACTCAATTTTCTAATGATCTGTGGATTTTCTGCCTGTTGGAGCGACACAAGGCGTAATAAGGTGTCAGAAGATCAGAGCTTTTAGATGTAAAACCTTCCACATTTAACCTCACAGTGAACTTGGTGGTCAGGTTTCAAGAAGCGGGTGAATAAATATGAGCCGGCGATTAGAGGTCGCACCAATGAGAGAAGAACGGCTCAGGATTAGTTGGGCTTCGACCCACATGTGCACGCAGTGACCTAGAGGGAAGTACGGAAGCTGTGAAGGGTCAGCACTAAACATTTGAGATTTTTGGTAATGAAATCATTTTAAACGTGTGTTTTTATTTTTATTGTTTTAAGCAATAATGAACCAACTGAGGAACATGTGAAGCCATAAAATGTGCGTCGATGCCAAACCATTAGGCTGCCTATAAACACGAGAACATTGTGGGGTCTGGCCTGTAGATGTCACCACAGTAAAACGTTAAACTATATAGAGCAGGGGTGTCCAAACCTTCCTTCACGTGAGCCTAAATAGTAAATTCAAAAGTACACAAGGGCCACAAAAAACCATATATATATATATATATATATATATATATATATATATATATATATATATATATATATATATATATATATATATATATGAACTAAAATTACCAATAAAAATCTATTGTGATTTTTTTCTTTTACACCTGCTCCACAGAATATGTACGTAATATTTTAATTAAATGAGTCAGATTTTCTGTTGGAAAGAGAATATGCAGATAGATCCAGAACTTAAAATATGTAAAAATGTGGTCATCCAGTTTTCAAAATCTCTTGGAATCGATTGGCTTTTTATTTTAATTTTTTTATTTTTTTGTGCATATTCTCAGCAGTAAGATCAGCATTTGTCTTTTTTTGAAAACGCTACCGTTGATAAATCAACCGATTATAATAAACAAATAAAACCAGAGTTTGTGCACGAAAGTCTGCATTTAAGTAATTGGATTGTTGTGGTCCCATTTGCTATGAAACTAAAGAGAATGTAAAACGTGTAGCGATTAAAAGACAGATACTTTGTCTTAATATTTCCAATTGAAAGATTTTAACTTGTATGTAATAATTTTCCCCTAATTAAAAAGCCAAATCCATTGGGTGGCTGCAGAAAATCAGCACATGGCCCCCGGGCTGCGCCTTGGACACCCCTGATATAGAGCACTTTTACACACGTTGTTACACAGCCGTACGGCCAAACAGCATTTTACGGTTTTCAGAAAATCATCTGGACTGCGTGTGTTTAAGATTCCAGATTAAAAGGCTGTTCTGTTCCTGAAGGCCTCCTAACCTGAGCCCACGTTTGTTTGCCCGCCTGCAGGCGTTAAATGAAGTGGTGGTGGATCGAGGCCCTTCCTCCTATCTGTCTAACGTGGACCTGTACCTGGATGGACGGCTCATCACTTCGGTGCAGGGAGACGGTGAGATGCCTCCTTCTTTTTTCCTGCTTCAGCTTCAGCTTTATTTCACGGGGAGAGTACTGAGTGAGAACATTTGCGTATGTGTGCCTTCCTCCAGGGGTGATTGTGTCCACGCCCACTGGGAGCACGGCGTACGCAGCTGCAGCAGGAGCCTCCATGATCCACCCTAATGTCCCCGCCATCATGGTCACCCCCATCTGTCCCCACTCCCTGTCCTTCAGGCCCATCGTGGTCCCTGCTGGAGTGGAGCTCATGGTGAGCACTTTGACCTCAGCGTACAGAAGACAAGCAGGAAGCAGGGATGGAAACACACCTGGAAACACACCTGGAAACACACCTGGAAACACCGGATCATCCATCCATGTTTTACCCATCCATCTGTTTCATCCATCCATCCATGTTTTATCCATCCATCCATCCATCCGTCCATCTGTTTTATCCATCCATCCATCCATCCATCTGTTTTATCCATCCATCCATCATCCATCTGTTTTATCCATCCATCCATCCATCATCCATGTTTCATCCATCCATCTGTTTTATCCATCCATCCATCCATCTGTTTTATCCATCCATCCATCCACCTGTTTTATCCATCCATCCATCCATCCATCCATCCATCCATCCATCCACCTGTTTTATCCATCCATCCATCCATCCATCCATCCATCCATCCATCCATCTGTTTTATCCATCCATCCATCCATCATCCATGTTTCATCCATCCATCTGTTTTATCCATCCATCCATCCATCATCCATGTTTCATCCATCCATCTGTTTTATCCATCCATCCATCCACCTGTTTTATCCATCCATCCATCCATCCATCCATCCATCCATCCTTGTTTTATCCATCCATCCATCCTTGTTTTATCCATCCATCCATCCAACCATCCATCCATCTGTTTTATCCATCCCTCTGGTTGTTGCAGGTTTTCTATTTATAGCCTCACCACTGTGCAGAAATCTGCCATAACTTCATTGTGAGCCTTTAGTATTTAGACTATAATAGAGCAATTACCAATATTTGACCACAAGGTGGAGCTTGAGCATTTTCTGTAGTCCAAAACAAGCTGTATAGCAAACCACTGGAGGTAGAGAGTGGTATCTATTCTGACATGAAAAATGCGTAGCCACCCTGCCCCACCCTATGCAGATGTTGTGTAATGTTAGTAATTGGCTGTCAGTAACAGGCTTTAGCGTTGCTCCCTCTGATGAAGGGGGAGATGTTCTGGGCTGAAACCCACAGTCTGTCTTTATTTGTTCCCAATCAGATCACTCTGTCTCCTGATGCCAGGAACAACGTGTGGGTGTCGTTTGACGGCAGGAGACGACAGGAGATCCAGCACGGAGACTGGTACGTATCAAGAACCCTCCTGGTCTGTCTCACCGTCCCCCGTTAGGTCTCCTTATCGTTTCGTCCCGTCTTCCTCACGACAGCATCAAGATCACCACCTCCTGTTACCCGGTGCCGTCCATCTGCTGCCACGACCTGGTGTACGACTGGTTCGAAAGCCTGGCTCAGTGTTTGCACTGGAACGTTCGCAAGAGGCAGGCGCGACTGGAGGACGTGTCGGACTCGTCAGACACGGAGAACTGAAGGAACGCCGCTGAGGGGCGTCAGGTTTGCTCAGAGACACACTTAGAAAGCAGCAGACGGTGACCCAGGTCCTGTGCAACGCATGATTACACAGACTATTATAGGTATTTTACCCTGACTCATAATGTTATTACCATTCTGTGCACCCGACTCTGCATTTGTGTCTGTAGTTTGCTGCTACAGCATGTAGACAGGAAAAAAATAACACCATACGAGCGACAATGAGAACCTAACACTCCCTATTCATGAATAAGCAGCATGCTATAGCTATCTCCTGTATATTTGTACATACAGATCTCTAGTTCAGATGCATTCAGTGTTATGTTTATGTTCGTATATTTCAAGAAGATGGAAATATTACTAGTGATCACGTGAAATGTTCCTGCTGCGTTCCCTACCAGAATCCAGAGTCTTGATTTTGTTCACACTGCAGTTACGTTTAGACTGCAGCTGATAATGAGCTGTAACCCGGCCGGCTGTGTGAATTTCATGTTTAAAAAAAAAAAAAAGCTGACAAATGATGTGGCAGAAGGCAGTAATGTGAAAATAAAAAGCTTGACACTGTTTCTTTCTCAGTTTGATCTTTTAACGGAAATAAAGAGCTGCACCTATACTCACAATCTGGGTTTCCAGAACGTAACCAACGTCGTTTTAACACTCTGTAACACAGACCGTGTCGTTTCTGCAACGGTTTTAAATCCTGAAGAGGAAGCAAACCACTGGGTATTGTTGTGATACAGCTGTGTAGAGGTTTTCCACCAGGGTGTGCAGCTCCTAGAAATTGTACTTCTATTCACGCTATATAGATTACACTGTTTATTTCTTATTTTAGTTAATTATGGCTTACAGCTAAATAAAATTCAAAATGTACTTCATCAGAAGTATTTTAAAATCTCAATATTAAATAAAAAATGTTTTCTAATGTAGAAATGAGGAATGCAGCTAACAGTCGGGCTCAGGGGTCATTGCTGGAGAAACTGGCTGAGTGCTACATCCAAGCATATGAATGGAAAGTTAAGTGGAAGGAAAATGTTTGCAAGAAAAAGTTGGAATGAGTGGCAGGGACAACTATAGATTTAGGATTATAAAAGTAATAAAGTCTATAAATGAAAAGTTAAGTGGAAGGAAAAAGTGCAGAGGGGGGGGAAAAATGCAGACTAGGTCAGTACCTGCTTTCCTGAGCTGACCTCAGACTTTCATTAGCTGGAAGCCATAATCATCAAAATGAACAGAAATAGGCTCTTATATACCCCAGTGTAAGGAATTCACATGGGTTTCACGTTGTTACTGAAATTACTTTTTCAGGATGTAGTTGATCTCCTTAACAGACATGAAGCTTTTATTTAAATTTTTTTTTCATATAGCAGTAAACAAATATACACAGACCCTGATGCTTTCTAGACTTTTTATTGCAATAACATACAGATATAATCCAGACATCCAATTTCAGGAAATTACACTTCGATACCTTTAGACAGTCTTGAGAATGATATCGACAAGGTGGTCGAAAAAGACACCAGAGATAAAATGCGGAAGTTCTTACATTTTCACTTTAATTTTCCCCCAGAAATGTGCGATGAGAAAAGCAGCAGCATAGAGTAATACTACGATACACAACAGACCGATAGTTTGCAACAGTCAAGAACAGCTGGGAGAATAGATTTAGTTTTTTTTTTTTTTCTCTGTGTGAAACGACGATCCGGAGTCAAACCGCTGGCAGCTCTGCGGACAGAGATGCACTTTTTGCCCGTTTTAAAATAAAAAACAAATAAGGATCAAAACGGTGACAAACATAACATGGTGACATGCAAATTAGAAAGTCAGAGAGCTACACACCTCATTAGACTACGGCAGGGAGAAAAAAATAAAAACAAAACGTACTAAACACAGATTAGACCAGTAACATAAAGAACGTACAAAAAAAACTGCGCAAACGTTTATTAGATTGTGTCGGTGTTTTACGCACACCGCTGGTTCCTTAACTTCAGGTTGATGTCAGAGGGAGAAAAGCAGACCTGGCAACGCACAACCTACCGCATCACACGCTGCACATAGTGGCGAATATATAAAAAATAAAATAAACACCCCGCTGTAATCCAATGATTCCCAGATTCTACCTTTAAAAGTTAAATGACTGAAACAAGAACGGGACACAAAGTTTTGTTTTTTTATGGTTTGAGACTTTTCAGTACTATAGTCATATATCTGAAACATTAATAGAATCCATATATAAATGATACACTTCTGTTTTATACTTAAATATAATCCTCGCTATGCCTAGAAAGAGCCGCTAACCCATTTCTAACCCGAAGATAAAGTGAAAGAACAGCTTGGACCTCGGGGGACTGGATCTCAGCCAATCAGTGAGCGGATCTGGGTTTAAAAAAAAAAAAAAAAAAAAATAAGCCCACCGATCGCTTGTGCAAGACTAGACTTGACCCCTTTGGACAGGAGTCTAGTGTGAACGCATTTTAATGGTTTCATTGAGACCAAAATCCTCTTTCCTACAACTTTGTGCTGTGCTCGTCGTTTTTTGGTGGACGAAAACGTGACGGCGCGGCTACAAAACAACGAACGGCTTCATGAAACCCAACCCAGCTCCTCGCCTTCAGGCAGGCAAAGCGTTTGTCATCTGGCGTGTTTGGCACTAGAGTTCGCTTTACATCTCACGTTCCCACCGCTTCAACTCAACTTTAGGCCTTACAGCACTGGTTGTCCTGCAAAACGAACAGAATCTTAAAAAAATATGTAGTACTCCAGCCGCCTTCGCCGCTTAGATGTACTTTTCTGGATAAATATTTCATAGTGAGCCGACTGCACCTAGGAAACAAATGTGACAATACAGACGCTTCTCAATGGATCAGAAAAGTAGCTCGGTTCAAAAGGTGAAACTGATTTTGTTTCAGGGGTTTATTTCTGTAAATCTCAATGACTATGGCTTAGAGCAAATTAAAAAAAATACAGGTTTCTTTTTCAGAATAAGCTGATAAAAATGTTTAAAACCAGTGTGGTGGCAGTCTTGTTATGGGACAGGGAGGGTAGAAGCCACAGACAAGCTGGCTGAACACCGTTCTGTGTATTAACTGGGAAGTTGAGTGGAAGGAAAACATGTAGTGGTGCACCGGCAACACGGATATCGAGAGATCGGTGAAGCAATTCTTATTCAGGTGATTCTGAGCACGTTAACGGAAAGTTAGGCGATAGGAAAAAAGTATGCTGAAGGAGAAAAAGGGCTGGTCTGCTGATTAGCCTGTTAACTCAATAGCTTTAAGCCATAATCATCAAAACTAACAGAAGTAAAAAAAAAACAAAAAACTTTAAGTGTAATTAATCTATATCGTATCTGAGTTTTCATCTGAATTTAACCAGTGAAAGAAATGAGAGAAAAAAAAAAGATTAAGCTGCAGTTCGTACCTCAGAGAGACGCGCGCTACTCTGCTGCCATAATGTGGTCGTGTCTAGAATAAACGTCGGGATTTGGTCCATCTGGGTGAGTTCAGGGTTTAACAGCTGGCAGCAGTTTCATTATTTTAACATAAATAACATTTAGTTGGAAAGGAATCATTTCCACCGTTAAGGCTTCTTCTTTCAGACCCCCCCCCCCTCCCCCCATTATTATTGTCGTAGCCGTAAACGTTTGAGCGTTCAGTCTTTCCCGGTACGGTCTAGTGGAAGATCTCAGCGGCATGAGATGGAGCCTGTTTGCACGCCGAGGCTGGACTGGATCACAGCGGGGAAGGAGGAGAAAACCAGAGCCATGGAGCGGGGAGTTTATGTCTCAGCAGTCTGGGCTTTACACTCACTCTCGCCATCTTCTTTCCTCTCACGTGCCTCCTCAGCGTCCTCCTGTCCTTCCTCCTCCGCCTCCTCGTCTTCCTCGGTGTGCTGCTCCAGCTCCTCCCTGGTGATCATTTCAAAGTCGTTTCCGTTGCTGTGCTGCGAGCCCTCGTCCTCCCGCCGGTCGCTGTCTGTGTCCGAATGCCGGTCGTCCGCGCCGTCCCGCTTCGCCTCCTTGCTCTCCTCCTCTTCGTCGTCCTCCTCGTCGTCGCCGTCCTTCTTCTCGCTGTCCGACTTCTCGTCGCTGTCCGACTTGTGAGCCTTGAGGGAGGCGGCGCCGTCGTCCTTGTCGTCGGCCTTGTCCGAGCCCTTCCTGCCGGCGCCACGCGGGCCTTTGTAGTCGTGGGTGTAGAGCGGCCTGAACGAGTCGATGAAGCCCACGTCCGCCGTCAGGTTGGGCAGGAACCAGAAGTGGTGGCGGCCTCCGGTCACCACCCAGATGATCAGGAAGAGGATGCAGCGGGCTGAGGGGAGAGGGGAAAACGTTTGAGACGGCAAAGCTGACGAGTCAGAGATACGGTTGTGGAGAAGTGAAAAGCAGAGTTAGTTTATAAAAGATAATTTAAGCTCTGAACGTCTCAGTCCATCATCTAAAGATGTAAAAGAGTATCCCCAGGTTGATGCACGGCGGTGGCAGCATCATGATGTGGGGATGCTTTTGTTTGGAAGTGACAAGGAAAGCCGTGGAGTCATGGATGGAGCTAAATACTGAGCCACCTTAGAAGAAACGCTGTTACTAAAGACGTGAGTCTAGGATGGAGGTTCACCTTCCAGCAGGACTAAACCGTAGGGCTGGGCGATATGGATTAAAAAATAAATCTCAGATTTTATCATACAAAATCCGATTAATCGATTTTTTTCCTCCTTTTTGTTTCGTAAAAAGAAATTAAAGAAATTATTTTTAAACCTTGCTTTTTATGTCAAGCATTTCGTCAGGAACTTGAATTCAAAGAGCAACTAAAAACAAGCTGTGAAACATGCTTGTAAAACAAGATGGCAGCCGTGCCATTATAAACAATGAAAATATAACAAAACATTTGCTGCTAGTGGTATTACACATTGAGCTAAGAACAGGCTTCACTGCACTTGTGAACTTCAAACGAAGTTAAAAAAAAAAGTAAATAAGTAAATGAAGTACCTCGTATTATGGTAAAAAAAGTTTCCATTTAACAATATTTTGACAATACATTTGCCTAAACATATATTCAGCATCACATGCTGCTCTCTTCATGGAAACCCAATGAGTGTATTGGCAAAATAAAATCCAGATTTTCCAAAAATGAAATCTTAAAGAATTGTAAATTCGAATTAATCGATTAAATCGATTTATCGCCCAGCCCTACTAAACCGCACACCCAAAGCTGCTATTCATGTCTTAGAACGGCCCAGTCAAAGTCCACACCTGTATTCAACAGCAACCAGTGGAAAATAATCACCACAATCCCCTCCCCTCAACTTAAAAACTGTCAAATACTTTCACATTAACCCCCAATAAAACCCATTTAATATGGTATTTGCAACCTGACAAAACGGGTACAGAAAAGGTTAAAAAAAAATAAAACTGGACTCCTATTGTGAAGCTGAAGTAGGGCTGGACGATAATTCAATGATGATATATAATCAACCAATAGGCATATATCGATGATAGAAAAAAAAAAAGATCAAAAAGTTCAGTAGAATAAAAGTTTTCCTTCCTTTTATATTCTAGCCATGTAGGTTAATACCAGTCATTACATCCTCCCAACCAATCACAACGCAGACCCAGGAACCTCCATCACCAAGCTCCGCCCCCTTTAAAGAGTTCAGAAAGCACACTTTCTTTTTTAAAAACTTGCAGTTTTGCTAAAAAGTTGGTTGAATAAAGGGTTGAGTTTGAATTCAGTGTTTGTGTGTTCTGTATCTAAAATAGGTTGCTAAGCAACGGCATAAAATGGGCAGGGCTATACTTAAAATATATGTTTTGAATTTATTGATAATTATCGATCAATATGATTTCCGATTTGTCGCTACGCTTTCTTTCTATATCGTCCAGCCCTAAGCTGAAGACGTTTGGCTTCCCATGTCTGAAGTGGAGTTTCAAGCAGGCGATGCCTCGTCGGAGCTTAGATTCACCTGGAACTGGTCGCCCCAACAATGGAGAGTGCTTATTATTATTTTTTTAAACCTATTTTGGATTGATCAAGGATTGACTCGGATGACTGAGAATCTTCACCAACATACTGACAAAACGGGACAAAAGGGCGAAAGCGTAGGAATACAAGAACAAACACACGTTTAACATTTTTTTTTACTTACCAACAGCTAGAAGCAGGATGCTGGCCACGAAGCAGCCGGCAGCGACGCTCAGGTAGTAAACACCGACCCGCATCTCTGCGGGCCACAGCGGGAACAGCGTGGCTGCGATCACTGCGATAACTGAGAGCAACAAGAGGGGATCAGCGTGAGAAATCCCTGCGTTTGCTTCCTGCTTCCTGCTCAGCACAAACCCTACGGCTACAGCCGCCACTCACCCAGGATCAAGCCCATGGCGAACGTTTTGAAATGCACCGGGTCGTAAATCCACACGTACACCTGCAGACAAGAGGGTTCAGTTTTTTTCTACTTGCTGAACCACAGAAGAAGAACTCTAAGAAGCGGTTTCTCACCTCATTCCCGTCCAGGAACAGCTGATCCTCGTGAGGCTCCAGTTTGAACTTCTTCTTCACCTCTTTCTTCTTCTTTGGGCTTCCTGGGCTGTCGTCCTGCCGTTCAAAGACAGTCTGCATTTTAAAATTATTTTTCTTCTTGTTCTAACGTTTTTCTTTAGGTAGCTATAGACAACTTTGCCCGAATCTCGTTTTTGTTTTGAAATGAACATAAATTGTAATTTAGACAAAACAAAACTTAATTTCTTCGTCTTCCTCCTTTCTTTCGTTCTTCTGGAATATATTTCTTAAACTCTGCTTGACAAAAGTTGGCAAAACTGTTCAAACTAATGAGAATAGTATTGGAACGGTTATCACACACATTTTTTCGTAGGGAATCATTTTGTCACATCATTCAACCCGTAATCAACGAGGTTGTAGTTTTTTTTCACAGGGTAATAATACTGCCAAGCCTAAAATGAAATGACAGTTATTAAAAAGGTGAATAAATGTGTCTGGAACTAAAAAATTACCTTTATAAAATGATTTATGAATTTTAGGACATTGCCTGAATCCCCACTAAATAAAACCAAAAAGACAGTTGGAGGCACAAAGTGAACGAGTGACTGAAGTTGTATGTGAATCAAATTCAGGGAATTATTTTATTGCAACAGTTTCAGAGACAAAAGCGACAACTTTAAAAACTATATTTATGTGACGAGGCAGCAGCAGCTGTGGTGTGCCTGTGAGACAGCGCTGAGGGAAGCGGCAACTCTCACTGCTGCCTCAATACAGTGACTCCAGAACGACCGGTGCGTTCAGTTAAGTTGGCCATTAATAAAAAATAAGTCATTATTACTAGTCGCTTTTTGAAATGAAGTCCCTATAAGGGTCTGAAAAGTCACTAAATAAAGCAACAAAGTGGTCAACACAGGACCGTCGTCTCTGGTTTTCCTTCCCTCCTGACAGAAGCGCAGCACAGTAGCTGCTAGCAGCCAGACAGGAAGGAGCAGGAAAGGTGGGTTTTTCATAATAAAGGACATTTTAACGTTTCATGATATTTCAATGCATTTCAAATGCGGATTATGGTTTATATAAGTGTGCAAATATAGGCTATACGTAATAGGGAGTAAATATGTCTGTAGCGGACACCCTGAGTAAATGTGATTTAGGACCTAGTGTGTAAAATATGGACATATTTAAGGTAGAGCAGGTTAAATGCATTTACTAAACACAAAACCATTACCAGACCCGGGGTTTGTCCACTGAGCTATATTATACGCTGGAGTGCTGATTTTGCCAAAAAACTGAAGTCACTGGCCGCCATCTTGCTACTCCCTACTCTCACAGAATCCCATAGGATTTGGTTGAAACAACAAGCAGTTTTCTGGCTGTGTGAAAACGTTTCACAGGTGATTCTACAGTCAGTGAATGTACTAACACTATCAACTACTAGGAAATTAGGTGCTGAAATATTTTACATGTTATTCATATTAAATATATATATGTATATATAAGTATGTATATATGTATACACATATGTAAATATATGTTTTTGTATATTGTTATTTATAGATATAAATGTTAAATATATATATTTAATAGGGCTGGGCAACGATTAAAATATTTAATCGCAATTAATCGCATTGTATTTACAAACTCCAAGAATTAATTCAAAAGTAGTGTAAAGAGCACTTTTATTTTAATGTTCTGCTGCCATATGAACAAAAGTGTTGTAACATTTGTAGCACTTATCAGTAACACATATTTAGTGTAAAGCTCAACTTAAACATGTAAAACAAAAAATAGCAATAATAATAATAAATTAAAGCTTATTTCCACTGACAGGGAATTCTCTTTATGGGGAAAAAATCTACCAAAAACAGGCAATTTCTGAGGTAACAGCAGGGAGCAGCATTACCATTTTATGTTTAATACCAAAGTTTAACTTGGCAGTGGTTACAACTAACTTGTTTCTGTCATATTCGATGCTGGAAGAACTTTAAACTGAAATGCTTGCTAACTCGATATGCTTGCGTTTATTTGACGTTGACACGCGGTTTTTTGTTGTTGCTTTCTCGCGCACATACAGTGAATGGCAGGGGGAAAACAGGCAAAAACACATGGATGCTTTGAAACGAGAAGCGACTTCACCGACGGCGTCTAAGCAGACCCCCCCGCTCCGCTCCGCACAAAACTTGTTCCGGCCGTCAACTCACCGCCTCGCCTAAGCGGGAAACACCGCCTTCCGCATGTCGGCTTTGTTTTTTTCCGGCCAGCACCTTTCTTCCTCTTTGAATCTGAGGCTGGGCTGACAGCGAGGTTATTGGCGCTTTATCGCCACCTACTGTTCTGATTCAAACCCCTACACCGCAGCAACAGACCTTCACAAAATAAAAGCATGTGAGCAACATGCGTTAACGCGCGTTAAAGAAAATATCGCCGTTAATAGTCTAATGAGCTAACGCAAAATTAACGCGTTAACTTGCCCAGCCCTAATATTTAAATAAATTAAATGCAAAATATTTCAGCACATGACTTTCTCAGTACTTGATAGTTTTAGAACATAACATAAAAGTATATGACATTTGACATTTTAAAAGTCTTAAGCCCCCCCCAAACATGAGAAAATCCTCGTTATTTGATGCTGTAGCGCACATATTCCCTAGATACTGGGGGAAATAGGGAGTACCAATATGGCGGCTGGTGGCTTCAAAGCGGCTCGTTCTAACAGCGGACTATTAGCACTCCAGTGTATTATATAGCTCAGTGGGTTTGTCGACTTTCCCCACAGTAAACTTACATTTTCAAACTTTTCAGACCAGCGTGTATCTCTGCTCTGGTGCGAGCTCGCCTCTTCTCTACAACCTAGTAAAGGTTATAAAGGTCGTCGTTACGCGCAACATTTCGTTCTCATTCATAATGCGTGGAAGACGAGGACAGGTCGTCCTAAACGGGGAGCGTCCCTGATTTCCTGGGACATGTCGTCAAGCCACAGCTACTTTTTGTGTTACTGAACCAGTAGCTAACCACCTTTACTTACGTTTGCAATAAAAAAAAAACTTTGTTGTGGCACATTTTAGAGTAGATGACGTATGATGTGCTCAAAGTAGGTCAGCTCCGTAGCTCCGCCGGAGGACGCCGCCGGTCCCGTGGCGACGTCTACTGCTGACGGGGTGAATCACAGAGAGGAGCGGACCCACTTTCTGAGACTTCATTAAAGGCACAAGGATGGCTCTCCGTTTGGTGCCTCACACATAAAAATATCAAATTGAGGTTTTTAATCTAGCTCTTTATTACTAGAAGATCAAGCACTTTCCAAACCTGGAAAACATTTTGTTATGATTCAGGCATCCACACGCCACCACCCTCCAAAACTTGTAAGGGTTAACACTTTGGCCTGACACGCAGGATAAATATCAGCTCCCTGATGGTTTGGAGGTCGACCAGCTCAGAGTAAAGGCGACTAAAGGCAAATATATTACAGATTATGGCCAGTGGGTCTACAAAAAGCAACCCACAATAACATTTGACGGTATGTCATGACGCGATCCCCATTGGAGAAATTGTGATTTTTGATTTGATGATCCCTTAAGTAAGTTTTTTTCCCTCTGGAGTGTTTTGGAGTCACTTACGCTTTTCTCTTTCTTGGTTTCGACAATTTCAGACTCTTTCTTCTTCTCTTTCTCCTTCTTCCCTTTTTTCTCATCTTCTTTGCTGCTGTCGCTCTTGATTTTTTCTTTCTCCTTCTCCTTCTTGGCGTCTTTCTCCGGCTTTTTCTTCATCACCTTCAGAGCCCGGTGGAAGAACTGCTTCTTCAAGAGTCTGCAAACAAAAACAAAAGATTGGACTTCCAGGAGCTGCGAGTGATTTTCACGGACGTTCGCTGCTAAAAGTCCTCCATTTTCAATGTGAAGTCAGGCAAAACAAAACATATTTGCTAATAATAATAAAAAAAAACAACATTGACCATTGTGACTTTGGAAACTAAATTTGTGATGTGATTATTTCTGTTTGAGTTGATGGTGGAAGATGGTTCTGGTTTTAACATCCGGGTCAAATGTCAAGCGCAGGCCGACCTGTTGCAGTAATCCACCACCGACTCTCTGGTGGTGAACAGCGCCTCCTCTCCCTTCTTGGCTTTGGCCCACTTGGAGTCCAGAAGACAGTCCACGGCCTTGGATGCTAAACGTAGACACACAGTAAAACATCTCGTCTTTATTTTATTCAGATAACAAACAGCAATCAAAGACTGGAATAGAGAAAACACCCAGCAACGTTTTATCTTTATGTAACGTGGAGGTCAAAAGTTTCATTTTTGTCTCCTTTGATCACTGCTCACGGTAGTTTGTTCTGGATTTTATCAGCTGCACCAGATTGAAGGGAGTAGGAACAGATCTTTATTTTTAATAATATTTGAAAACCGTGTATATTTTTCCTTCCTGTCAACAGCCACTTGCTGCTTCCTATTAGTAGAAAAATGTGAAAAGGTCCAAAGGTGTGAATACTTTTGGAAGACACTGTACACTGAGCTTATGAGTGAAGCCACACAGCCAGTCACACCCTGAACGATAACTGCAGCTTAACGGTGAGACGAAAGGAACGGCAACAATCATCTCCTTCCTGTTTTATGCTCCCACCGACCAATCAGCACGCAGCTTGCAACCACGTCTGTCCAGATCGAGACGGAAATCCAGAACAAATACTTAGGTAGAGCACGCTGCGGTGCAGTTCAGCTACAGGCTCGGGTGAAAACGCCGTAAAACATTTTCCTGCTTTATTGACGTGTAATCGTCATAAATTTCTGGGGCGATTACTAAAACCCTGGAGAGGGTAAATAACTTTTATAGCAATGTGTCTGCGAGTTGCTCCAAAAACTGACTAAATGGTCAGCGGTAGGGCTGAACGATTTTGGAGAATAATCTAATTGTAATTTTTTATCTTAATATTGCGATTAATGCGATTTTTTTCCCTCCCAGTTTATTTTATCATGTCTTTTTAAACATATACAAAACAACAAATCAATTTGTTTACTTGCCGTGCGGATAAGTTGCTAAAAGACCCACAGCATCTGAACTCGGAGCAGAAATTATTGCGTTCTGCCTACGATATATTAGCCTCGTGAGACCATCCTGATCTCGCGAGCTTTCAAGGTTTCACTCGCAGATCAGTCTGGCTACTCTCCGTTAAAGAAAATTTGGAGCCGTTGACCAAACGAACGTCCAATCAGCGTTGGCTTTGAGGCGGGTTGAGGTGTGACGCAACGGGAAGCGCGACAGTTCAGTCTAAACAACATGGCGGCTTCAGCCGATGAAACTAGCGTTAGCGTGGCTATCGAGCAAGTTTTATCGGAATTACAGAGTATTTCTTTGCTGAGCTAACGAGCCTTTACCTGCAGCAGCAAGAGTAGCTTGGCTTGTGGTTGTGTTTTCGTCGTCGCTCGTAACAGAGCGACGACGAAGCATGTTGAGTACGAGTAAGTCATATGCTTCGTTGATCTGATTGGTTTATTTGGCCCGTCTATCACCAACATAGGCCAATCAGCTAACCAGTATTTTTGCCCCTTCCCAAAATTACTTCAACGGAAGGTTTCCAGATGGATATGCGGAGCAAATCCATCTGGCGGCGTCAGGTTAACGATATATTTCAACCAAAATTGCAATTTTGACTTTTCTCTGCGTTAACCACAAGCAACAAAAATGGCCTCTAGATAAAGATGTTTGTAAACAAGGACTATTTAAAACAAGAACTTTTAATGTTTTTATAAATCAGAATATTGTTCAAGAGAACAGCTTTTAATTGATTTGGACATCAATCCTTGTTGAACATAAAGCGAAACAAACAAGCAAGTCTATGTATTAAACTGATTGACCAGAACTTAATGCTATGTATGATTATATAAACTCTAAAACAAGTAAAAAAGTTAGATTATCTCACTGCTGCAACTGTCGTCTCTTCCATGTGGAGGCAAACCCACTTTAAACATTTTATTGACACCTAAAGGACACGTCTGATTCGCTGATTGTTAAATAGCCAAAAATTGCAGACTCTGCGATTTGGAAATTGTTTTTTTTTTTTTTTAAATCGCAATTATATTGAATTGTTCAGCCCTAGTCAGCGCGGTGTCACAGAGCGATGCAAATATAAAAGGCATGTGGCAGAAAAAGCTCGACTGATGTAGAGCCAACAGCGGCCGGCCTAGCACCGCGTTTTTAAGCCTAGATAAATCAGCCGTCCTGAACAGACGTCCGTGACGGAGGAACCGATGGAGCGCAGATGTTGAGCACTGACCGATGAAGTAGTCGACTCGGTGGCCCATCATGTTGGTGGACTTGGTGGGGCAGTTAAATCGAAGGTACTTGGCCACCGCCTTCTCCTCCTTGGTGGGCTCGCTCACCTCCTACAGGAACAGACAGACACATAATTAGTCTGGGTCTAAGACAGGAACAGCTTTCATGATTCAGGATCATTAGATTGGACAGAACCTCCACTGCCATCAGAGCCAAGCGTTTAAGGCCTGGCTGTCAGATAATATCTGTGGACACTTCTCATGGGAGCTGGTGCACAGACAGCAAAGAAAGAAGTGGAAGTGCTGGCGCATATCTGTGAGCGCTGCTATGCTGGACCTCCTGGCCACGACCAACAATCTGTGCATCCGCTCTTCTTTTGGCAGTCTCAATCAGCAAGTAGAGTTTTTAACAGCCTTATAACTATATTATTACAGGAAGTTGTACACCGGCCTCTCTGAATTTAGATACTGCTAATGCAAGAAGACTCAAAGTTGGCGATTTATAACTGTGGGCAGAGGAAGCGCAGAGCTCCAACACTGCAAAAATAGAACTCAAAATAAGAAATTATTTCTTGAAATTACACAATTTTTCCTTGATTTGAGCAGGTAAATAAGATTATTTGCCAATGGAATAATATTTTTGCACTTTGAATAGGCACAATTCATCTCCATCATCTTATTTCAAGTGAAGTATATCTAATTATCTTATTTTTTGGGTAAAAATACAAATTCCATTGGCAAATAATTTTATTTACCTGCTCAAATCAAGAACAAATACATTAATTTCAAGAAAATTTAACTTATTTTTAGTTCTCTTTTTGCAGTGAAGAAGCCGTCTTAAAAGGAAACTATTTCTGTCACGTGGAGAAATGTCTTCATTCGTGTGGGCAGCGAGGGAGACGGAGGCTTTTAGCAGCTAACAGGAAGGCTAAACAGAGCCGAGTGAAGTTCCTCTGTTTTCTGTGAACCTCTGACTGTCAGGGAACATTGTAGGATGCAGGAAATGTTAGAAACTACAAAGAAAATGCTGAAGAAAGATCAAATCCTAAGACAACGAGATGACTAAAAACTATTCAGGTTAGCCGTCCCCACCGCTCCCCCTGAGCTTTGGCATCGTGGTTGCACGATATATCAGCATTAACATCGGTGCCGGTCCGATAAGTAAAACTGGACCGATATTAACAACCGATGTTTATTTCCATCTAGTTGCCCTTTTGTCCCTGTGTTTCAGGAGGAAGAAGAGGAGGAGGAGGAGGGGGTTGGTCATGCGATTTTTGTTCGGTCCTGTGACCGGTGATGCATCGCAGCGAGGATTGTGGGATTCTTAAATGAAACAGAGATAAAAAAAGCAGCATATAAAGTCTAGATTAAAAAAAACATTTAAAAAAATTAAATTATCAAAGTTCTCAGTCAGTACAAAACTTGACCATCACAGAGACGTAAAAACACATTTATGTTTCTGTGATGGTCAAATTTGGTAAATTTTGTACTGACTGAAAACTTTGCAAACTGAATTTTGTGTATACACATCAGTAAATATCAGTTATCGGACATAACAGCAATATTAATATTGAATATCGATAGCATCCCTAGTTAAAACTATTCTATTTAAGATATTTGACGCTTCTAGTGTTGTCGTGTGGCCTCAGGCTGCATGTTTAAAACCACCAGGTGACGTTCTAATGTATCCTTACTGGTTTAAGGCATGACCAGCGCTGAATTATAGTCATTATGGCACACCCAACTGTAACCTACAGCGCCTTCCTAAGTAGTCAGGAAGTTTTCCCACATAGTCACACCTTACAGCCACCTGCTTCAATGTATCGTCTTAGGATTTCCTGTGAAAGACTGATGCATATAGCCTCTTTTAGTCTGGTTACCCCTAAATAAAATCTAGTGCAACCACTACCTTCAGATGTGACCCAGTTAGTAAAGAAAGCCTGCCTGTGTGTAACGTAAACCTTTCAAACATGTACGACACAAATCTGACCTTGACAGAAGACCAGTGAGAAGACATTTTGCAGCTTGCCACAAGCAAGGTAGGGGAGAAGGTGCTCCGGTCAGATGAGACCTAAATGTAAGTCTTGGAGCTATGTTGAAAACATTAGCCTTATTTTCACGACCCTTTTTTAACCGATCCATGCCGAGTTCGGTCCGAGCTTGGATCAGTTAACCGTGCCGAGCTTGGTTCTTACGACCGTTTACATGTCACGCTAGCACGCTTCCTCGCCTCCTAGTGACGATCTACGGTACTACAGCTCTCTAGGACTGAAGGAGGGAATCAAGCAAATCAAAACGGCGGCCCCCGTAACATTCAGGAAGTTATGCTTGGTTATAATTGTGAAATTTCGTTGTTTGCGGAGAGTCAGGCGAAGAAGGCAGCCTTTGGTGAATTTACTTGACAGAGTCGGCTTTTGGGAAGTGGATGAGACAAACGAACGTCTAATCAGGGTTTACAGATGCAGGAAACAACGACAGACGTTGAGGTTCATCACACTGCTAAGACGAATCATCACTGGAAATCGTGTGTCACGGTAAGGAAGCTAGTATTATTATGAATGTATGAAACCACAAAATTAGTCAGCTGACTGTAAGGAGATGACGCGGTCTGCTCATGCGTTCTTTGTTATCAGAGAACCGAGCCACTGAAAAACCGGGCCGAGCGCTACTATGGAACTGGTACAACATTTAGCGCGGTCCGGCCTGTTGTGTCTGGCACGGTTCAGTCCAGTTTGCGTTCCATTTACACTCGATAGTTATCTCAGTTACCGAGCTCAGACCGTTCTCGGCACGGTTAAATAAAGGGTAGCGTAAACAGCCTGATCCTGAACGTGGAGAAGAAGACGAAGGAGCTCATCGTCGACTTCAGGAAGAACCGGCCTCACCACGCTCCACTGCTCATCAACAGCTCAGCTGTGGAGGTGGTCAGCAGCACCAAGTTCCTGAGGGTTCACATCACGGACAACCTCACCTGGTCTGTGAACACCACGCCTCTGGTGAAGAGGGCACAGAAATGACTGTACTTCCTGCGGAGGAAGAGGAGAGCCCGCCTGCCCCCGCCCATCCTCAAGACCTTCTACAGAAGCACCATAGAGAGCATTCTGACCAGCTGTCTCTCTGTGTGGTGTGGAGGGTGCAGGGCCTCCGATTAGTGCCTAGATGGGCCTCCGACACCAGGTTCTGCAAAAGCTTTTTCCCTGTTGCCATCAGACTGTTGAACTGCTGAAGCTATAACTGGAATCTGTACCACATTTGTCCTGCATTGTTTACATTTCAATTGCTGTACTGTGAAATCACTGTTGCACTATATCCTGTAATTTTATCCGGTAATTTACTTTATTCTGAAATCCACTGCAATTCACTGAAATTTTCAAGCTGTATGCAAACGAAATGTCGTTCTGTGCATACAGAATGACAAATAAAGTTGTCTAAGTCTAAACGGGGCTACTGTGTGGAGGAAAACCAGCACTGCACGTCACCCTGGACCGGCCGCCGGGAGCATCATCCTGCAGGGAAATGATCTGCCTTCCTACAGGACAACATACGAAAATATACAGCCAGAGCAACAATATAACGCATATTCACGTGTTAAAATAGCCCCACAATCAAAGTTTGATTGTGGGGCTATTTTAACATGTGGAGACAAGATCCCTTTGGTTCCACTCGGTTCTCGTGTTGCAATAGAGCTGAACGTAAATGTTTACCAGCTGTCAGCCATCCATCCTGTATTTTTAGGTTGATAAAACTTCATTTCAGACAAGCATCCTCTCACACACAATAAAAACCTTAAAGAAAACGTAGCTTTTCTACAGCAAAACCAATAGTGGAGTCAAACACGTGCCGGGCTTTGTCTCAATTAATCAATTTATGGTTGATGGGTCAAAAGCAGCCACCCCCTTCCCTCCTTTTCCTTTTTAGATGCGGAGGTCTGGAAGTGAGCTGTAGGCAGCAAAGTTACTGAAACCTGTAAGTGCTCTGTGGCTCGTTGCCCTGTCCATACTGGCGTTCAGGCGGCCTCAAACCCAGCTCAGCGGACGTATAAAGAAGAGTATTGTGTCATTAAATTGCCCCCACGTTATGTAAACACGGCGGGGGTTAGAGCTGACGCAGCTTAGCCAGCCACCGTCCGGGACCTCTTCGGTCTCCATGAGAATGAAATCAGACTGCAGGGATAAGCAAGGCAGAAAGCAGAGGAACAACGATACACTTTCAGTAAAAAAACAACATACTGATGCTAACAGCCCACAAACTGGAACCAGTGGCGTAAGAACTGGTGTTGTTTTTTTTCGGTGCCCAGCTAATGGTAGCAACCGTTAGCCACCATCAGCTCCAGCTGCTCGGTTATCTGAGGACTCCTGGTCCAGAAAAGGCTGCTGTTACGGCTAAGATCCCGCAGCGGGACGTGAGGACCGGCCCCCCGGCTTTTATTTGTACCGCGCCAACTCGTGGACGCGGCATTTCATCGCGAATGAAGTGATGTTACCTGGATCCGCTTCTTGTGCCTCCTGCGCTCCGCCATGATCCTCTCCAACTCAGCGACACCGTGTGTGCAGAGTCTCGCGAGACTGACCGACGGCGAGAAGACAGACCTCTGCGATCACAACTCCCAAAACTACGATATGTTGTATTTCTGTTTTTTATATAGCCAAGAGATTTAAGAGAATTAAGAGATTTGAAAGTCCATCGCATTAATGACCTGGTCCGTATATTGCAAAGTAAGACATTGTTAGTCTATAGTTTTTCTGGAAGAAAACAAGATTAGGAGGAATTTAGGTTTAGATACAATTTTCGTTTCATTTTTTAAAATATGATCCGTGCATGTTCAGGTAATAATATTGTATAATCGGAAACCAGAGGTTACAAAAAAAAGTCTAGAAAGACTGGTCGCCTGATTCTGCGACCATCAGGGGTTGTGACTCTAGGTGGCGCTGTTTCCTCTACACGCCTTTGATTTCTTCGATTTGAATGCGTGAGTTCTGTATCCAGAATCACAAATTAGGCAGGGTGTCAACTAATTATTATCAAAATTTATATCGCTGCTGCCTATTTTCACACAGCTGTGCCACCAGATAACACGTTGGTTTGCTGTTAAATTGATTAAAATGCAGAAGATCTCATTGTGACTCAGCAGAAGAGACCGTTTGTCAAAGCAGGATGTTGTGATTAACAATTATTTCCATCTGTCCATCATTATTTCCATCATTATTTCCTATGTTTGTCTATATTTATACTCACTATACAGTAACACTGCTGTCGGACATGGGTTACTGCAAATACAACAAATACATGAAAATTATTATGTACAAACTTAATATTAAAATAGGCTACGTAGTCAGATGGATTTTATCAGAAACTGAGAACATAAATGTACCTAAATGAAAACTGTGTAAATCTGAGATGCATTTATTTGACTCTTATCTGTCTTAAGTGTGTAAAATCCTTTATTCTTCAAAAAACTCTCATTCCCTCTTCTCATATCAGAGCTAAATGTTTTAATTTTTATTCACGTCCAAGGTGTGAAATAACGCAAAAACTGTTTTGTCTGTTTTGATAATCAGCTACTTTATTATTATTATTATTATTTTTTTTTCACCATTCGTCTTTTACTGGCTAAAATGTGCTGTGATTTTGCGGAAAGCCACCAAGAAGAAACAGCACATTCTAGAGTCACCAGTATTTAGGCATCTGCCCAGCTTTCGGCTCTTTGAAATAGAAGCAGTTCCTTTTGTCTTCTCCTTTTTTTTTTACCGTATTTAAAAAAATGAAAGAGAAAATCAAGCCAAATGTTAAACTTTCCTCATTGTTTTTTGATTAAAAAATGACTCGGATTTATATTTCATTTTAAAAAATCAGAATCTGACAATTACTTGTTTTTTTGTTTCTCATTATAGTTTCAAATTGAAATCTAATTTCCAATATAAGCGCAATCATTTAATTGGATAAATACGAGTTTATTATACATATCCTACATTTCCTTCATAAATGCTTGTAAAGGGAGAAAAACATTTGGAAGTATTAGGGAAACAAAAGTTTAAAAATTTTACTTAAAAACTCTTGAAAGATCATACAGAATTTCAAATAAAGCCAATTGTTGGAAGTCAGCAAATGTGTTTTTTGTCAAATTATTGTTTTTAGAACTTTGTGGACTTTGTAAAACAAGCAAAAATCCTGTCGCTGTCTACAAAGCAAAAATATTACTCATTTATTTAAATTTAAATATTTATTTAAATATTTAAAATTTAAATATTTAAATAAATATTTAAATTTTAAATATTGTTTGAAAAGAGAAATAAAGGTTAATGTAAGTTACAAAAAAAATCCTTCATCTTAGATTAATTTTAATAATAATAATAATTAAGCATTATTGATCTCACAATGGAGAAATTCACCTCTGCATCTTAACCCATCCCCTTGGGGAGCAGTGGGCTGCCACTGTGCGGCGCCTGGAGAGCAATCGGGGGTTAAGGGTCTTGCTCAGGGACCCAGAGTGCAGGCAGTGGGGATTGAACCAGGTACTTGCAACCTTCTCAGAGCGCACTGCTCTAACCACTAGGCCAACACCTCCCCAGTAATTAAGCAATACTGTTTCACATAAAAGCATAAACCTATGGAACAGTTTCATAACTGCATGAATGAATGCAAAAGATTACAAAGGGTTGAATAATAATAATAAAAATAATAATGTCATTTGTCCTACCCTGGGTCTTTCTGCAGTGTGCATGTTCTCCCTGTGAATGCGTGGGTTCTCTCCAGGTACTCTGGCTTCCTCCCACAGTCCAAAAACATGACTTAATTGGTCTCTCTAAATTCTCCTTAGATGTGAGTGTGTGTAAGAATGGTTGTTTGTCTTTATGTTGCCCTGCGATAGACTGGCAACCTGTCCAGGGTGAACCGTCCCTCTATCCCATTGACAGCTGGAGATACGCACCAGCAACCCTCACGACCCCACAAGGGATAGACGTGTCAGAAAATGGATGGATGTCATTTGTGAAATAAACAAATCTGTGGGATCACATAGGAGGGCAGATTTGCAAAGATAAGCTAAAACTAAGAGAATCAGATCTTCTGTCTGATGTGTAATTCAGAATCAGAAGATTTTTTTTGTCCAGTCTGTTGTTTCACAGATTAGGAATTTCTTTCAGTAACTGCAGGAGGCAACATGCATGTGTAATCCCAGACAGAATGTGGGGCTTTTAACAGCTCTACAGATGCTGTGGAGACTCATGTTGTTCTATCTTGATTATAATCACTTTTACCGTTGGATCTTATCTTCATCTATTTATTTTAATAAATCAATGACATTTAGTAAAACAGTTGGAACCGCTGTTGATTAGCTGTTAAAACTTCCTGGAGTCGCATCCCTGCCCAGGGTCTTTCTACATGGAGTTCTACTCCCTCCTGGTGCTCTGGCCTCCTCCCACCATCCATTAACATGACTTTCTGGTTAATTGGTCTTCCAAAACTGCCTGTTTGTTGCCCTTTCATGGACTGGTGACCGCTCCAGGGTGTACCCTGCCTCTTTTAAGGACCTAGGGTAATGGGCACCAACCCCTAATGGGGAATGGA
The DNA here is from genome assembly GCF_011125445.2 of Fundulus heteroclitus. NCBI lineage: Eukaryota > Metazoa > Chordata > Actinopteri > Cyprinodontiformes > Fundulidae > Fundulus > Fundulus heteroclitus. The sequence continues at coordinate 24,554,714 of NC_046366.1, read as the reverse complement.
AATATATTTAGCCGTGTCCCTACATCAGAAGGTGTTCTGTTGTTCCATGTGCATCAATTCAGTGCAGCCACAGCTGAGTCGAGGAGTTCAGTGTCTCAGTCGCTGAGGTCTGGCTTTCCCATGTCCATCACCGACATTGTGTGTTACATCTGATTCATCTCTCAATACTTTATTTTACATTTGTTTGCCCGCTAAGACAGATTCTACTGTAGCTTCCTTTGTAGAAAAAAGACTTTATTTTTCATCAATTAAATGCAAAGACGTATCAAACAAGAGATTCAAAATGCACAAATGAGCTATTCTTGGTTTGTTGATATGGTTTGGTTAAATCTTTCCCATATGTTTTCTGTTGTTTGTATCTCAGCTGAATAAAAAAAAAGAGAGTATTAGCAGCTTAAAAAAATAATTAGAAACTATAATCAGAGACTCTACAGGATAAAATTAACAGAGAAGAAAGGTAAAATATTGTATGTCACCTTATTACTCAAAATAAACACATCTTTTACTATATACATATATGGGTATCGAAAATACAACTGTTGACCCATTTACTCATAATGTAAACAAATCCACCGCCGTCATGGCAGGAACAGCCCGTCAGGCCTGAACCGGGTTCGGTATATATTTGTCCCGAGTGTCTGCAGAGATCAAGTCATCTCACTGGTGGCCAAGGGAGGGGAGCTGTTTTCTGACTCGTGAAGGTGCTCCATGGATTTGAGGACCTCGGGGTCTCTCGGGCTCGCCGCCATGTCCTCGCTGTTGCAGTTGACGGGGGAGCCCGTTTCCGGCGAGCGGTCCCCGGGCTTTTCAGAGGTGGGCTGCAGAGGGGCTCCGGAGAGAGGCAGGTTCAGCATGTACATCATACTCCCCATCCGTCTGGAGACCTGCAATGGTGCGAGCAACGCAGACGTATGTTACACACACACACGATGACGGTAACAATCAGCATCACTTTCCTCTGAAGTGGGAAAATCCATTTCAGAGTCAGGTTTGCAGTTTTTTCTTTCTTTTGTTAGACAAAACTGAATTACTTTATTAAGTCAAAATAGAGTTTGATCAAATAAGGGAGTTTTTTATTTTACAATATTGATAAATTATATTTATATATTCTCTAAATTAAATACAGCATCTCCCACAAGTGCTGCGATAGTTCCTGGACAGATTTGGTCACCCCAAGTTGCCACTGTTTGCTTTAACAGGGAACATTGGTAATTTTTCTCTCATCCCCCTCACGGTGCTTGGTCGCCCGATAAACCTGCTTCCTTTTTCTGTCTTTACTCTTCATATATCTGATTTGAGTACGTTTAGCAGTATTAGATGTCAGATTTGTTGTATTTAGTTGTCAAATGAAAACTAAAGCATATTCCACTTAATTAAAAGCAGAGAGACATTTTAAAAAGCTATGCAATGTATATACACAACCAATTTATATGTATTTTGTATGTATTCATATTCTTTTACAGGAAATTATTGTGCTTATTGGTCTCCAAAAATGTGTCTAGTTTAGCTTTTTTTGTTTCCCATCTCTAGTTTTGCAGACGACAACTCAGTTTATATGACAAAAAATAATAATACCTTTTTCATAAACCTCTATTTCAATTGAAGTATTCTTTTGATAACTAGATGGTATATATATATATTTTCTCTCACCTGTGAGCGTATTTTCAGAGCTGGTCCTAGCTTCAGCCCCAGTGTGTCCAGTAGGTGCTCCTCTGAAAGGAGCGGCAGCGTTTCTCCGTCAATCATGTGGTCCTTGAACGTCTGGAGGAATAATGTCGAGTCAGACGAATGAAGGCGTAAAAGGAAAGAAAAGGAGAGAAAACACAGAGAGAAATGGTTCTCATGACCAACCTGAGCATATTCTGAACACGTTGGTATGCTGCTGATGAAGTTGTACACGTCGTTCACTGTCCACTTCCTTATGTCCTCTGGTACTTCCTCGCCATTTAGAAACAAATTTGGCGGACCTGTAAAAACAGACAGTGCTTGTTAGTAAAACAGGTTTCAACAAAGTGATCATTGTCATATTTATTTAATACCCTTAGTAAAAAGTAGTTTATTCAAGTGTACTACAAGTATACTTATTTCATCATTGAAAGAAGGCAGTGTACTTGACGTTTTATAAATTAAGTTTCATATACCTAACAATAGTATAGTAAAGTAAACTTGACTTATACTGAAAAGTATAAAAGAAGTCCAGGATTAAATACATTAAGACTTAGGCTTATATACAGTGGTGGTTCTAGATCAAATTTACCACGGGGGCCAAGGTGGGGCCAGTGTTTTTTTCACAGGGGCACATAAAAGAATGAAATCATAAAACAGGGCAATATTTAATCACTTAATAATATGAAGTGAGACACTTGGGGCTCTGGTTCTGCAGGTTTCAGATCCCTGATCTAGCAGATGAAAACTGTGATCCCAGCTCAATACGGCTGAAGCTAAAAGTAAAACACCTTGATTTTTAAACCCTTGTTAGGGTGAAATTGTAAAGGTAAAAAGAATAAAATTGGTTAAAGTGACAAATCAGGTGTGTTTTCTTCACCAATGCATATAACCATAAGAAGTTTATTTCATTTATGTCTTTTAGTACAGGGGCCTTAACAGGGCCAGGACCATTTCTACAGGGGCACTGGCCCCTGTGGGCCCCTGTCTAGAGCCGCCCCTGCTTATATACTTATACTTAATTTAACATCAAGTATACTACATGTTGCTAGTGTTAGACTCACCCGTTGGAAGGAAACCATTTCCCGGGACGGGGAACACGTACGGCATCCCTGTGAGAGCTCCGCCGGTGGAAGGATAAATGAATTTTTCCTGGAAAGCGGAGCACTGACCGGGGATCTCTTTATCGTTTGAAGCGCCGTTGGTCATATCCGAACACCCATCCTGAGCGGCGGCGCAGGTCTTACGCAGCCCCCCGGCCTCCCCCTCTTTGTAGCTCTTCCTGCTTCCCGTGGCCAGGTCGGAGTCCGCTTTGGCCTGATGGTGCGTCTTGCTCGTGCCGCACTCCTCTCCCACGTCCCCCTTCGCCTCCAACTCTTTCTCCTCTCCTGACGTGGCGTCTGGACTCTGCTCTATGCCCTTGTCTTCAGTTTGACCTTTCAGGCTGGGGGCCTGGTTCTCCGTGCTCTTGTGAACGGCGGGCCGCCGCCCAGCCCTCCGACCCCTCTCCCTGTGCAGCGAGCCGATGGGTGGGTAGGGGCTGGCTGACATGAGTATGCTGTTGGAATGCAGCTCATCCAGGGAGGGGCGGTGGACGAAGATGTCGTGGCTCTCCGGCATGCGCTGGCGGCCTCTGAAGAGCATGGGATTGGAGGGGTACGACATGGGGTTCTCCATCCCCATCAGTCCTTTTTGGTGCGCATTCTCCAGCTCTTTCTGGTGCAGGATGGCATTCATCTCCATCCTGGAAATCAGATAACACAAACGTTTGACGCAACGGTGAGAACAGACTTAATTAAACCTGTTATTTGGCAGAATGTGATCCAACCTAACATGTTTGTTAGGTGTTGATAGTGTCCTGGATGCTCTACCTCGCTATATTTTGCTTGTGTATGAGCTCCTGGCGCCGAGCGACTGTTTCCATTGGTTCTGAGGGCAGGAAGCTGTAGCCAGCTGAGAAGGAGGAAGATCAGAACGGTAGAGAACAGGCTGTTAAAGCTAAGATACATGGCAGAGTGGGGAATTGTCTCAGGTGGGATAGCTGGGCTCACCTGGACCCGGGAATCCTCTGCCAGGCAGGACGTTGGCATGCGGGGGAAGAGGCGGGCCGAGGTGAGGTCCCATGTGAATCTGCCTCGCATCGGATGTCACCATCTCCGTAGGAGGAACCAACTCCCTGATGAGGCAAAAGGAAACAGGATGAGATCTCAGGCAGCAATTTATTTACAGCCAGCTGAGCGACCTGTTGACAGTAATATATAAGATGTATTCTGGCTTTGGCTCCAAAATTGGACCTTCCATATCTTTCCAACTGCCTGTTTCATGGTGCTGAAAAAAATCCTTAAACTGCTTTAATTTTGATATGTTTCATGGTTTCAGACGTGCATGAAAGTGAGAAAAGTGCTTGAGTCAGTCACCCTTTGACAGGCTCGTTTAGACCAGGTGACATCTAGGCACTTTTTGTTGAGTAGGAGTAAGTACTGTTTACACATTTATTTTTAGAAATGAGCTCTCTTGGCATTGCTCCTGTGGCTTCTTGTCCATTTCCATTTTTGGATGTTATTTCTTAGGTCCAACTTCTTGCAGGAGCCTTCCTGTTTATTCTTCCAACTGTAAATATAAATTCTGAATGCTATTAAACTGCATTCTTCATTTAATGAATGAGAACATTATTTTCCTTTTTTTAATCTAAAATGTCTGTCATTGTGGTGCTACTTGAAACATTTTTTTTGCACATTTCTTAAAACCACCCCACTCTGCTGCAATAAACCTCTGATTATGCTATTTCAACATTTAAGAACTGCAAAAAGAAATGCAACGTATTATTATGAATCTCAGAAATAAACTGCAAAGTTTAATTTTCTTACTTTTTTTTAAAAGATTTTTACCTTTGTGTGTATCTATATGCTTCCATTTACATTTCACTTAAATAATCTTCAATAAACTCTTCTATTCTATTTACTAAGGTGGTATTTGTAACGAACACGACAGTCTCCGAAAGTTTGAAACATCTGATCAAAATGCTTGACTTTAGCTCTTGGGATGGGATTTTGTGGTAAATTCGGGTACAGACCTCTCCATGAAGCGAGGTTCGAACTGTGCTGGGACCCCCTGTAACCTCTGTTGGCCCTGGGCGAGGATCTGAGGAGCCATGGCCATCTGGTTCCTCATTATCAGCTCCTGCCTTTGCCTTAGCTCTGCGAGAGCAGAGAGAACAGCAGAAAACACCGATCAGATCAGTTTGACATGTTATGACTAAATGTTTTAAGGGCTGCAGTTGCTGCTAAAATTAGCATGTTCAGTGATTCAGTCAGAAAGTTGGTTCTGCAGGAAGTCCAGAGTCTTTAAGCTCACCTCCAGCCGACATGCCATTGACCAGCCGGTACCAGTGTTTCTCATCCAGAGACCCCTGTTCACCCAGTGCCGTCATCTTCCTCAGCTGCTCCCGTGGAGTCATCCCAAACGCACCTCCAAAGGAATACTGCACGTGAACAGAACCAAATGAAGATAAGTTTCTATCATCTAAGTTGACAGGAACTCCTCAGATAGCAGGTTAAACCTAAATTGACTTTCTGCTTAACCTGCTAAGTTCATTTTAACAGTAACTATTTTAGAATGACTTAAGTTTGGATTTTATTGGGTACATTTTCCCTGCTTGACTTTCCAATTGTCAAAAATAGCGATCTCTTCTTTTCGCCACTAGATGGCAGCAGTTATCCTAATTGAAAGCGGGCTCACTTGTAAATTAGTGGAACTTTAGGGACCCACTAAACACGTCATTGAATAATAAATTCTACTGTTTATCATCACAATTAATAAAAAGCATTGTTGATATAAAAACAAATATCGGAATAATGTAGGTGGCAATAAATAAGAACGGTGACACCACCTTTATGTCCTCTGATCCTTTTTGAAAATTAAGAACCGTCATTTCAGTGTTATTTATGTAAAAAGAAAATCCCTCTTACTTGTGTTTATTACACAAAATTTACGCTTATAGACCGTTTTTTTAAAGATGTGCTTTGGGATGTCATGCATCATTTCAACCTATGATGAAAACTTTATTGTCATTGTCACAAGAACAACGAAATTTAAAAAAGTGCCATCGATCCGTGCATATGTTTAAAAAAAAAAAATATGCCTCTCACCCTAAATCTCACCTTTCCAACCTGACCACGTAACAATCTTAAATCAACCTTGGTTGTAAACCTTCGTCACAAAATCAATCTGTAAATTCAAATCCTTCACTTGTGCAAAAAGCCAGCAAATATGCTCTCTTACTGATGATTTTTGTCTCCTTTTTCTATCCTTGTAAGTACATGCAGTCAAGATTAGAGTATAACAACACACGCAGAGACAAGCGTTGCATCTGCTCATTGTTTTTGGCTCTGTGAACAGCTTGCAAAAAATAAATTAACCTCCTCTTATTAGCCTTCTGCATTGCCCAAATCCCATTATCAAATATGATACTGTAAATGACTCAGTAATCCAGTTCTGCTAATCCAGGGCCAGCCTGCGACATGCATCTGGATACGTGAATACGAGCCACTCAGAATGTCATTGGCCGCCCCTTTAAATGAATCCTCTTAGGCTGATTAAAGCAGTGTTTGATTGGTATGTTTGTCGCTGTAGGAGGCCCACGTTAACTGGGCACTTTTATTATTTCTGATGCCCCGTTCCTCCCAGACAACTGCTGCCATGAAAAAAATGCCCCGAGGCATCGTGCATTATACTCAGTCCCTCAAGTTCCTTCTGAAAGCCGTGTAATCTGAGGGCTGTAATCCTCCTGTTAGTCCTGCAACAGTCTGCTGCCTACATCTGCTGACCTTCCTGGCCCGTCCCATTCCCCCCCCCCCCCATCCCCACCTTCCCAGGCCCCTGCTACCCTCAGGATCCTATTAGCTAAGTCCTGGCTATACAGCACTTTAAAGGGATGTGTTAGAGGTAATCCGCACGTTTAGCGTTTTACCCTCAGCAAACCTTGCCAGTAAGCATCCCGGACAATACACCTCTAAGTGCTAAGCCTATTAGTCTCCATTAGCTCCCAGGATGTCCCAAAAACACCTTGGAGATAAATCTGGGGAAGCAATCGGTTTATGTGGAGCTATGTGGCGCGAACACATGCACCGTCCATCTCCTTCCTTCTCCGTGTCACAACCACTAACATCAGCAAATCAGAGAAAAGGAGGTTTTTTTTTTTTTAGATTTTCATCTCTAAAATGGGAGTAGGAACTACACGCCCCAAGCTTTAGGCTTCATTTCATTATCTTCTTCACACACACACACACACACACACACACAGCATTTGATGCATACGTGTTGTTTTAAATTTGTAAAACAAGGGAATGAAACAACTTTATCTTTATAAAGAAAGATTGTCCCCATGCTTGTTTTATATCAGTTCAATCAAAATCTTAAACCGTGAAAAGGTTCTCAGTCTCTCTTGAGTAGAGAAAAGAAAGAGCTTTAAGTTTCAAGTTTCACCTCCAACATCAATAAAGACATATATCTGCAACTGTAAGGGACATGAACCTTGAGATATTTCAAAAAATAATTTTATGATTCCCACATGACTCCTCTTAAAAAATTGTGAGCAATGTTTCCCATTACAGTCTAAGCACCCGAACATCTTGGTTAAAACAACACATTTTATGTAGTTTGAATAACCCATCCCAAGGTCAAATATGGACAGACCCAGGCCTGGGTTGATTCAACACAGGGTTTTATCCTTCTTATCTGGTTATTTGTTTCAACAGGAATATAAGTAAAGTGGTTATAATGTAAAAAATTTAAAACTTCATAAAAGTTGATCTGTGTTGTCAGGAATCTCTCTTCATCTTAGAATCATCTGGTTTAAGTGTGATCAATTAATTTATTTTATGTTTTCGAGTAAAAACGATGCAGTCCAGACTCCATTGAAATTGGTGAAACATCACTTTGATTAGTGCAGCTGTAAAGATGGGAAGCAGATGCCAACTTTAGCGTCTTAACTTAAAAATTGTCAGCAAGTCCTTACAGTGCTTATAACTCATTACTGTCTTGTCTTTGAGTCTTACACTATACTTTTACAACCAAAAGTTGGAATTTATTTCATATGAAATAATCTTCTTAAAACCTTTTTGTTACCAGCTAAACTGAGAAAAAGACATATTCTGTTAAAATGAACAAAGTAGCTTGTTTTTCCATAGTAGACCCAAAAGATATAAAGGGGCCATGCACATTTGATCCATTAAAAGAAAAGCAATTACAATTTTTTAGGGGTCGATTGTGTTCAGTTAGTTGGTCCAACAAAAATCTGTATTTCTTTTCAGTTTGGTTGCAGATCTTTTCCTAAAAACTATTTTCGAAATTGTATTTTTCTGGTGGGACACATTTGTGGCTAGAATTGGCCTGCAGGCCACCCTTTGGACACCTCCTGGTTTAAAAGGTCTGAGGGCTTCATTAATGCTTTTGTGATTATACTTCCTGTTATACTTGAAAATTAGACTCTCAGCCATAGATGGAGTAATCTGGCGGAGTCAGGTTATAGATGGAGTGTGTCAAGCCCAAAGATTAAAGCGCAGGTTCTTTTAAATCAAGATTAAAAACACATTTGTTTAGGATTGCCTTTGACTGTCCTAGTTAAACTGTTAACTGAAACATGTAGTCCAACAGTTTTTAAAATCATTACTATTTATTTGCTTTTAGTTTCCATTTACTTCTGTTTTCTTTTTCAATTTTCACACATTTTATTCCAACTGTTTTTTACTTGCTTTTATTCTGTTTTTATTTTCTTATGTTTTAGTCATGTAAAGCACTTAGCATTATCCTTGTCCTGAAATGTGCTATTTTTTTCCTTTTCTTTTCGAATACGTCTTTTATAGTAACATCACGAGAAAATCTTCGATCAAAGTGTGAATGTTCAATATTGTTAATTGTTCGTCAGCCAAATAAGCTAATGATAGATTAATGACCAAGTATTTATAGTTTTCTAATATTTCCTGACTTTTTCAAACCTTTGGGTTGAAATTATGAAAGTACATAGCCCCATTCAGCTGGCTGATGTTATCTTAAGAGAATTAAAAACTGTGTCAGAACAAAATCCCAGTTTCTGTGTTAAAAAAAACAACCCAACATTTTTTTTTACCGTGTAACTACAGTAAAACACAAAAATGCTTCGTATGATTGGAGAACATTATTTGTCTTGTCAACTTTATTTGTTCAGGCTATTATTGCAAGTTACTGTTGCACATTTTTGACAGCGCCATTAAATCTTGACATCATTTAGGGAAAATCATCAAATGAACAAAATTATCCAAAGTTAAATGAGTTTCAGTTTAGTGATACAATCTTACTGAATCCAGTTTATGCAAGTAACACTAAAAGAAAAAGAAATAACCCATTTCTTGAAATAGCAACCAAAACATTTTGCATCTAAACAAAAATACAAAGTTTTTCCAGCCGCTTTCCTCTCTCCACTTTTTAAAAATTGGACGTACTGACTGAAACACAAACACAATAAATCAGAGGATAAATATGGACTCCAACTTGCAGCATTTCGCAGTTTAGAAGTATCCAGTGAACTTTTAAACTGCACCCCACTTCTTCACCTCACTCTCCTGATGTAAGCAAACCTAACCTGCACATTTTAAGCATCTTCCAGTTTTATGCGAGTGAAACTGTCACAAAAGGTGAGCAGCATACATAAAAAAAAAAAAAAAACAGACCAAAAAAATAAAATAAACAATAACCTCTGCCATATTCCCTTCAGCGTGCAGAGGCCACACCGCAGCTGCCAAATCCGGGGATTGGACTCTTCGGATTTGCTGTTGCCTGGTTAATCTCATTACAAGAATGAATTAAAGAGAAAAATTGCTGACAACTTAGATGGGAGTCCTGAGGAGGTCATATCAGACAAGACAGAAGCAATGTCTAGTCCTTCCTAATCCCCCCAACACAGGTTGGAGCCATGCAAATTCTGTCAGTTGCATGAAGCAGACTGGATTTTTCAGACTTTTGTACATTGTGAACAGGAATTTCAGAAACAGTTTCCCATTTTAAAACACTTGTTGAGGCTGTTTTTTTCCCCTCCACTTTTTTCTTCACTTTTTTACTCATGCCATTTGAAGAAACTAATTACTGTATTTGAATAATCACAAGGATTTTAAGCTCTTATCTAATCGCATTGGCCCTTAGATTAATTACTTACAACTGTATTAGTAGCTTTCATCAAGTTTCTTGCTGATGTAAACCACTTTTTCATGAGAAATTTTAACAAAGCAGCAAATTTACAGTCGTCAATTTTAGCAGCTTGGATAATGGCACAAACCCACCTTTTTTTTAGCTGCATGCATTTTCATATATTGCAGTAACAGTAAAAGAGACAAAAAAACAGCTAAAAGAAGAAAAATGTGAAAACAGAAAGAAAAAATGTGTAACTCAAAAAAAAAGAAGAAGTGAGATGTATTTAATGACTCACCGTCTTGTTAGCAGAGCTTGCAGCTGGGTGTTGTTGCAATTCAGGTGAAAATATAAATTAAACAAAACAAAAAAGCGTCAAATATGACCCAAAAGTAATTTCAAATCTGAAAGAACGTGTCTCTCCTCTTTTTTCCTTCAGCATCCAACTGGTCAGCGGACTGGAGCGAGCGCAAGCCAGCAAAGTGTCTTAACTAAAAGAAACCTTTTAAATACCGATTCATTTCATCTCTATTAGCTGGCCTTATCTCCTGCGGTAAGCCCTCCCTGTCCTGACATCACTATGATCTCCCATCCAACTGCCCGCTGCACCTTGCAACTGATGTGTAATTACTGAAGCAGCGCTGGTCCCTAAGCATGGGGTGCTAAACCTCTTTCAACGTTTACCTCACTAATCCCGTGTTAGCACTTTAGGCCACAGTTAAGACACCTAAATGCTTAGCTTCCTTTTCCAGTGGCAAAATGGCCAGCCCCCTCCTTCGCTGCTTAGTGGCACCATGCAGAGAGACTGCACGCTGCTGTTTGTAGACCTCGACAGCTCCACTGATCAGTCTTGTAATCTTTTTTTTTTTTTTTTTTTTTTACACATGTCTAGTTTGGGTGTCAGGAGTATTGTGCTCCCCAGGGTGCAAAAGAGCTGACCCAAACATGCTTGGTGGTAATTTGCTAGAAATCCGACTGAATGTTGGCTGGATCATCCTCTCAGACCTCCTAATCTGACAGTTTGTGCTAACCAAGCTTAAAGCAAGGGGGCTGCACTTTGAATGATGTTTTCCTTAATGCCTGGTGAGGAGCTAGGTGTCCACAGTTGGTGGGCTTGCAAAGAAAATTAGCCAAACAGCAGACACAATGTGGAAGGGGTGGGGTGGAGAGGGTAAAGTGGGGTCTCTGAATCTCTCCTTTCAGTCTGCAGACACTGGAGCCTCCTTTCAGAATGTTAACTATCTTGATTGCCCTACAGTTCAGATGTAGCACGCTACAGTGAAATATCCAATGTATGCATTATTGGTAATGGTGCAAAAATGGTGCAAGCAGTAATTGTTCATTTGGAAAACTTTTTCCAAGTGCCTTGACCGTCGTTAGGACACTTTGCTCACTATTTTTAACCTTAAATAAACTGTGAACAAATATGTGCTTACTGCCAGGTCTGTAAAATCAGTAAATCACTCAAATAGAATCTGTGTCACAGCATGAAGTAGGATAAAACATCTCATGAAGCAAGATATCATGTTGGATGGACCCATTCATTCTCTTCCAGAAAGTCCTATCTGCAATGAGCTCGGAACATTAAGCAATGATCTAGTTGGGTTATGCAGAAGGATGACGATTCAAAGCACATTTGAAAGTCCACCTTTTAATGAGTCCAAAAAAACCAAACAAACATTTTGTCTTTGGCTTATCAAAGTCCAGGCTCAAATCCATTTGAAAAACTGATTGTTTATGCTGGAAAACCCTCCAATGGATTTGTTCCCACTAAAAATAAAAAAATCATCAGGAGAAAACCTTTTGCATTCACTCTGGTTACTGTATCTTGGTCTGATCTTAAAATTAGTTTCACTATCTGAAACACTTTGTAACAAAAACGGAGGGAATACTTTATCACAGTTTATTTGTTACTCTTGGTTTTTCTTTGGAATTGCCATTACAACAAAGGACAATTTGTTTTATCCCTAATGTCTTTATTAGATTTTTCCCAACGTGCTTGGTCTTTTGCAACCCTGTACGGTATTATTTCTTCTGGAGTTCGGGAAATATTTCACAGTTTACTTCTGTACTTTGGTACCTTTTCATTGAGTGAAATTTAGTGCAGAACCCGACTGTTTTCAAAGGATTGGTTTTTGTTTGTTAAGCCACGTGAGGCAGATCTATTAATCATCCTGACACAAAAAGGCTCCTATTGAAGGGATAACCTGGTGTTTAACAAGGAAAGTTTAACAAAGAACTGCTTTGAAATCTGATCTTTAACCCGGACACCTGCAGCAAAGACGTAACCTTGTTCATAACCTTGTTCATAACCTTGTTGAATCTAGGAGATGTTGCAGAAGCATCGATATCTGCACCAACAATTTGATCCAAAAAGAGCATTGTCCCGAAAAACTGTTGTGCTGTAGATGATCAACTCAAAACACAGTAAGTCTTTTTACTCCTGCGCCAGGGTTAGTTTTTTTCCCGTTCCCACTCCTTCTTCAAAGACGTAGCAATCAGACACTGTTTATTTGTTGAGCTTTTTAACCTTTGCACCTCTACTTTGATCTTATATTTCTTCAAGTTCATAATTTTTGGCACAAGTAGAGGAATAGTCAGTGACACAACAGGCCACATCCAAAACAAAAACCAGTGAAAGGCCTTTAGAAATCCAAGAGACCTACTGATCAATAACTCTTTGAAAGATGACAACAACATATGGCTCAGATGATGAGGAGATTAGGGATCCATGCACTGCTTAAGCACAGTAGTGTATGCTGCTGAAGCCAGATGATGATGTAAACTGTATAAAAATACATTTTTCACATTGCTTGACATTATATTAGACTAAACATTTCATATTTTGGGTCTGTTAAAATTCACAAAATTATTTCTGTTTGCTAAATCCCAAAATAAGGAGAGAACGGTGAAAATCCACAAATCTGGTTCACCCTTTGGTTTAATTACCTGATGCCTGAAGGCGCCACATTCATTTGTTCAAACAGTTATCTCTAAGTTTAAATAGCCTGGGAATGTCCAGCTATCATACTGGTTCTCCATCCAATAGAGGAATGTTTTGGTGCGACACATGCAAATTAATCCAGAAACAAACAAACAAAAAAAACATTTTAAAGCTGCTGGCTGAAGCTGGTAGAGATCAAGTCTCATCATCCGCGGTGAAACTGTGATGTTTGGGGCTTGTTTCCTATTCAAGGAAGAAGCTTGTCAAAGTGCATATCAATTTTAAACTTATCTTAAACGTTGGTTAAAAACAAATTAACTTTGCCACCTCAGTCCTGTAGAAAACCTGTAGGGAGAGCTGAAAAGAAGAGATAATTGGTGGACGCAGAGCTGAGAGTATTTTATCAGCAATTACTCTCTCGGCCTTTTGAAACATTGTAGATACCTAATTTGTGTCCTACTGGCTAAAGAGAAATTGTGCAAAAAAAAAAAATCAACAGCAGTGAAGCCAATAATTGTGTCTCTACTGATTTTTGTCAAAGGTAATCATTTCTTTGTCAAAAACTGCTCAGCTGACTAAATAAATGTACTGATATTAAATATATATTTCTTCTAAAATTTTCATTGTTAGATTATGCTGCTGCAATGTTATTTAGCTTTTGTCGTTTTTCTGCCAGGACTGCTGCCACTATACGGTGCTGTATCCCCTCCTAATGTATCGCACAGCCTCCATTTTTTAATCAGGAAAAGAAGGCTCACACTATTCACTAAAAAAAGAAACTATGACAGGGCATTTTTTTTTGCATATTGATATGTTCTCTTTCAACAGGCCTTGGCTCTATCTGGATTAGTTTTTTTTTTCAGGTTCACTTATGCAATACACTTGGACTGAGTCTCAAAACAAATTATGCATCAGACACATTTCAGAGCAGGTTTATTCTGTGTAGTTGAGATAATAAGGTGGACGGGCTTAACTTCAAAGAGACATGCACATCTTGGAGGAAGATTCAGTCCCTAATTAATTCTTTTGCAGCTATAATGTTGAAGGATAATACAAAAACCATATTGATGTGTTGCAGTTTCAGTGGTGAAAACTATAGCTGTATTACAAATAGCAGGGACTGAATATCTAAACATGTCATAGAAGTTAACTCCTTTGAGCACAAAGGATGGATATGGGTAAAAATCCCACATTTTGTGTTGCCGTTTAATACCCATTAGGGTGCATATGTTTGGTTATGTCCATTTTATTTATTTGTATTTGAATAACTTCATGTATATGCATTCTTGCTTTTGATCTGTGCATCCCTTAGCTGTTTGTTTTCAAAGTGCTTTATAGATAAAGGAGGATTGCATTGCTGAAGAAGGAGGCTGTCTATAGGCTGTTGAATCCAAGCACATTAGTGGAAAGTTGAGTGGAAGGAAAAAGTGTTGCGGTTTACACAATCACAGGGAAAATTACTGACATCTCAGGTATGAAGTAGACAGTCAATTATTCCTTTTAAGAAGAGGGTTAATCACAAATGGTCGCTGCCACAGAGGTTTGCTGTATCCAAGCAAATTACTGAAGAGTGAGAGGAGGGAAAAGTATAGTAAAATGCTGACAAGCAATAGTACCACACAGAAGATAATGATCTGTGACACTGGACTCACATCTCTTTCTCCTGCATTGTTTTCATTTCAACTGTTTACTTTTAAATCACTGCTGCACCTTATACTGTATTTTAAATCTACTGTAATTAACAAGCTGTATTCTCGCACAAATGCCCTTTGCACATACAAATGATTTTAAAAATACTCACCTGTACACTGTGACTTTCTCCTGCATTGTCTACATTTAAATTGTTTACTTTTAAATCACTGGTGCACCTTATACTGCAATTTAATTTTTACTGCAATTTACAAGCTGTATGCAAACGAAATTTCGTTCTGTACGCACTCTGTGCATACAAAATGACAAATAAAGTTGTCTAAGTTTAAGTCTAAGTCTAAATCTAATAATCCTCCCTATGTAATATAAAAATTTTGTTTATATTACCGGCAAGACAAATTCACCCCAATTAACAGACCCAAATGTTACAAATGTATTACTGTGTGTAATCACTCCAGATAATATATAAAAGTCACTTTGTGAACTGAATTACGGAAATAAATTAACTTTTTCATAATGTTCTAATTTGCTGAGATGTGTCCGAATATGGACATTCATCAGTCAAGTGGATTTTTATTAAAAGAAAAAAAAAAAGAAAAAGAAAAGCAGAGCGGAAACCACAAATAACGGACTTAGGATTTAGGAGAACAGGGCTTTAGGACATCTAAACCGCTAATTTAAGAATCTCCCAGGTGTAAGCTTTTTATAAGGGATTTCTGTCCGTGTTGTTTGCACCCAGCATTATGGAGTCACGGTGAGGCGAAGGGATCAGAGCCGGTTTAACCTCAACATACAGCCACGGCTATAAATTCTCTCAGGGTATGAGGAGACAACGTCCATCTTCTAATTACAGCAGCAGTCTGGTGTCCGGATCAACTGTGTTTCCTGCTACTGTGCAAAAGACGAGCTGTTCCTGAGCTGTAATCTCTCTAATTTGGAAGCATTATGTCTTTCACGCCTTAGTGGAGGGAAATCTTGTTTGGGTTGCTGACCGTGGTGATATTATGGGTACCAGCTAGGTTACGTTTTACAAATCATCTTGAAAAGTCTGTTTCCTTACAAAATGATGCGCTGTTCTGTATTCACCGTAGGGAACCCCTGCAGCAAAATATTTGACAATGTACAGAAAATTTTAAGAAGGGAAACTTAATAAACTGTGAAAAGACTAAGTATACTGCAGTATTATGTAAAGGGGTCATTACATGTTATCTATGAACAGACTTGCACCTTAGATGGGAAGATGCTCACGTAAAGTCCGCTGTAATATAGTACCAGCCACCAGAATTGACAAAAACTCCTGGATAGATGTCGAAATGTTTTCAGAAAGAGCTGAGCAAAAGTCTCGTTGCCTCTGATTTAAGCATGTTTGCTGTAGCAATGACCCAGATAATTGAGAATTTGCACAGGCATGTTGGGTTACAATTTGTTAAAGACACTTAGACTTAGACTTAGACAACTTTATTTGTGCGTACAGAACGAAATTTCGTTGCATACAGCTTGTAAATTACAGTAAATGACAGTATAAGGTGCAGCAGTGATTTAAAAGTAAACAATTGAAATGTAAGCAATGCAAGAGAAAGAGACTGTGTGCGATTACAGTGTACAGGTGAGTATTTTTAAAACCATTTGCATGTGCAGGATTGATTGTGCAAAGGGCATTTGTGGTCAGAATGCTCTCTATGGTGCTTCTGTAGAAAGTCGTGAGGATGGGCGGGGGCAGGTGGGCTCTCCTCATCCTCCTCAGGAAGTACAAGCACTTCTGTGCCCTCTTCACCAGTGACGTGGTGTTTATAGACCAGGTGAGGTTGTCTGTGATATGCACCCCCAAGAACTTGGTGCTGCTGACCACCTCCACAGCTGAGCTGTTGATGAGCAGTGGAGCGTGGTGCGGGCGGTTCCTCCTGATGTTGGTGCGAGGGTATAAGCGTATTTCCAGAAAACTTGCCGATTTCAGAATCCACCATCGGTTCAGTCTGAGATGCCGACAGCAAACACTGGCCCCTAACAGCGTGCGCCTCAAGTCCTCCATCAAAGGACACAGAGTGGAACAGATCAGTCTTAGGGCGCAAAAGCAGCTTCTGAGCGAAAGAACAAGACAGGTTCATTTCACTCTTGATGCGCTCTCACAAAGGAGAGAAAAAACTCAACAACTATCAAGTGTCTAACAGAACCGTTGTTGGAAGAGGTAATCCGTTTCATGGTGAAGGTTCAGCTCCAGCTGCACTCCAGGAGCAAAGAAAGGCAACGGCGAAAATACTAGTCTCTCCTCGTGAAAACGAGCGCCACCTCTACTGCCGGAGTACAGAAAGAGGAACATGGTGAGAATGCACGCAATATCACCCGGAACCAGTGGGTGAGGAATCTCTCAAACAGAGAGCTCACACAAACAGAGATGAATGTTTTGTCCAAAGGTCTCAACTTTGCCATAACCCCTAAGCAACGCCTGATAACAGAACTCATCACTGCCGCTGAATCAGCCATAAGAAATAACGACGAGGCAGAGGCAGGAGTAGCTTAGGATAAAGGTCACAGCAGCACTCTCTAGTGCAGGAAATGCCCACCTCAAACATCACGCCACAGGAAAGTTTGGATATTACATCCCTTAGCAAAGACTGTAACATCACAATTTTGCCAGCAGACAAGGGCAGATGCACTTTGTTACTTAACTCAACCGATTACCATGAGAAAATAATGTGTTTAGTGATGAAAGTAACACATACCAGACCCTGAAAAGGGACCCAACCAATAACTACTAAAAGAAAATAACCGATTCTCCGCAAAAAAACGGAAAAAGACAAAGCAATCATTCACCTCCGTTACTATCAGCTGTACCAAAGAAGGGGTGCCTCTCAGACCTATTGTCAGCAGCATTCACTCGGCCCACATACAACATTACAAAACACATACAACAATTATGGTGCCGCTGGTTGGAAACACTCCACACCACAAACAAAACTCCACAGACTTAATTTCCAAAGTCTGACACCTGAGACCGGCACCAAGGGGAAATCATTGTTTCCTTTGATGACATCAGGAGTCAGCTGGAACAAGATGCATCACTAAAAGACAGAACCAGTTTAACACCAAAGCAGATTTGGGACTTGTTGGACCTCTCTGTCTCTCAACCACATGTTTAAAGTACAGAAACAACTGTTACCCACAGAAACATGGGTGTGCCGTGGGCGCCCCAGGGTCACCCATTGTGGCCAGTTTGTACATGGATGATGGGGAGAGCAGGGCGCTCGGTGCTTACAATAAAACACCACCAACTCACCGGTTTAGGTACATGGATGACACTTAGGTACAAGTTGAGACATTCACCAATCACATCAGCTCAGTGGACAGCAACATAAGGCTTACCAGAGAGGATGCCATGAACAACTCCTTGCCTTTTCTGGACTGTGTGGTACACATTGAGGAAGATGGGAGTCTCAAAACTAAGGTTTACCGGAAGCCCGAACACACAGACGAACATCTGCATTTTGATTCACATCACCCACTGGAGCACAAACTCTCTGTTATCAGAAGTCTGAGTTACCGGGCTGACAACATTCCCTCTGCCACAGAGGAGAAACGAAAAGAATACAAGCACATCAGGAAATCACCGCTAGCTTGTGGTTACCCAAAATGGGCCTTTGTCAAATCAGCCAATAAAGCTGGCAGAAAAAAAAGGAGACAACAGAGAGATGCAAAAACATTGTCATTCCTTATGTGTCAGGCGTTTCTGAGAAACTCAGGAGAATCTTCTCCAAACACAACATACCAGTAAATTTCAAACCTAATAACACTCTCAGACAAGAACGGGTTCATCCCAGAGACAGAACAGCCAAACTACAGCTGAGTGGTGTTGTGTCTGCGGTCCAATGCAGCGATGACCGCTCAGACTCCTACATCAGAGAAACTAAACAACAGCTACATGAACGCATGGAGCAGCACGGCAGGGCCAGCAAGATTCAGCAGTCCACCTGAACCTCGAGAACAAAGAGCCCTCTTTTGGTGACAGTAGCTATGTTTACATGCACAAAGCTTCCCAATTGGATTAAAATGTATTCAGATTAAATAATCTAATTATAAAGGAGTTTACCTGAAACTCAGAGTGAAGAAATCTTTCAGGGAGGAGAAGAAATGTTTAAACAAAGAAGAACCCGTCCAGAGGACCTCATAATTTTTTTTCTGATGTCTCTACCTGGATTATTGAGATGCATCAAGACAGATTGAGGATCTATGGTTCATGGGTAGAGGCTATCATATTTTAGTTAAGACCTGGAAAGAGGTTCTTTTATGCATGATGAAAATGTCTTCCCTTCAACACCACCTGGAGCCTTTATTTTCGAAACGCCTTTTTAAATCTTGGCTCTAGTTGTTTTACACTTCTCAATTTCTTAATAAAAGAAAGCAGCATTACTTTGCAAACATAAATATTGGTACATATCAATAATCTTTTCACATTCTTTTTAAATATGCGCTTGTAGACCATGTCAGTCTGCAAGTATATATCTTGACTGAGGACAGATTACACAAAGCCAAATCCCAAATATATAACCTTGTGGGCTCAAAAATCAAAAGCATTTTATGATGATATAAAATACAAAACTACTCTAAAGAAAAATAAACTGTAGAATAGAAAAATTGTTCCTCTATTAATAAAGGCTTTAGATTATTTCTGGTATTTTATTTTAAAATTGTCAAATGATTTTATGGTAGTCATATTTTTTACCAACATTTATTCATTTTTAAAATCTGAATTCTGTTACAAAATACCAAAGTTTTATTAAAATAACCCTTTAGGAAAAGGAATTTTCCTCATACAAATTAGATTTGAGCTCTTAAACCACTTCTTGCAAATAATCTCTTTGCAATTTATTAAACATTATCTATGTTCTTACAGATGTGTTTGTTAAAAATTAACTTAACTTATCTTCTTCCAAAGCTAAAACATAGGTTAGAATTTAATTTAATTTAATTATTTTTACTTTTGCACAGGACTCATTCTAATAGGAAATGAGAGATTTGCCTGAATGAAAACCATGCAGGTAGTGATATCTGTCTGCTCATTCTAAAGGATCTGAATGATGAATATATACATTTCTGTCTTTAAATCCAACAAATTTGAATTGAAAAGATGGAAAAGTTAAATAACCCTAACTCAGGCAGGAGAAGGACGGTAACAACTATGACATAATAGTCACATAGTCACGCATGTTCCTCATGAATGATTCATGTTATCTGTACCTTTTGGTTACCTAATATATTATGTCCCTTAGTTTAAAACATATTTGTTCAGCAGCCAAGGTCTGCATTTGGAGAAAGTCTGTATATTTTCACATGAACAGATGCCAAAAATCTCACACATTTCTAAAAAAAACAAAACGTGACTTGAAAATCAGACCAGGGGTGCAGCAGCAGACCTCCACTATAAATACAGCGAGACAACGTTGACATCCACTGCTACCCAGTTAGACAGGTAGGAAACAACTAAGATCTTCTCCTGTTGTTTTTTTGTTGTTGTTTGTTCTTTGTGTAAAGATTAAGAAATCAATTAAGAAAAACCTTCAAGAATGTAATAAGAAGATGAAATAACGTGACTCTGTTTTACTTTTTAAAGGTTTTGGATAAAAATGAGTTTCCTCCAGGTGTTTGTCTTCACTCTGCTGGCCGTTCTGGCAGCCAACGCTCAGGTCATCATGCCTGGCAGATGTCCCGACGCTGTCGTTCAGGACAAGTTTGATGCAGCAAGGGTGAATAGCAAACAGTAAACACGGAGCGGCCAAGCACGGTGAGGCTTTCCGTTAACTGTGAGTCTGCTTGTTTTGCAGTATCTGGGTAAATGGTATGAAATCCAGAGGATGCCCTCTACCTTCCAGAAAGGCCAGTGCAGCACTGCCACCTACAGTTTGCAGAGTCCTGGTGTTGTCGGAGTCCTCAACAGGGAGCTGCTGTGAGATTTCTCTATATTCATTTCATCAGCTGGATTCATAAAGACTGATTTAAGCCACAGGTTAAAGCTTTTCTTTAATGTTGTAGTGCAAACGGGACCATTGATGAAATCACCGGGATCGCAAAACCCGACCCTGCTGAGCCTGCCAAGCTGCTGGTCTACTTCTTTGAGAGTAAAGACCCTCATCTACTTTTCATACTCATTGACTCCTTTAAATCTTATTTTAATTGTGTATTTAATTATGCCGTGGTTCAAGGTTTACTTAGTTCTTGCTGTGTCTCTTTGCTCCTCCAGACTCTCCCCCTGCTCCCTACTGGGTTCTGTCCACAGACTACGACAACTACGCGCTGGTCTACAGCTGCACCGACCTCAGCCTGCTGCACGGCGACTTCGTCTGGATTTTGAGCAGGAGGCCCACTATGTCCCAAGAGACCCTCCAAGAGCTGCACAGCATCCTACAGTCCCTCGGAGTCAGTGTGCACAAGCTGCTGGCCACCGACCAGGATGCAGATTATTGTAGCATCATGAACCAATAAATTAATGTCATGCAGTCTGTGTTTTTTTCTTTCATTTTTGCTTAATTTAATAAAATTATGTGCTTAAAACAAAAAAAGATGTCATCCATGGTGTTTTTTTTGGATTTCTTTTGTCAGTGTCATATGCAGTCAGCGGTTTCTGCCGTTTCTTTATGGAAAAGATTTGGCCACAGTGTCAGTTCAGTAAATATTTACTGGTTAACCACCATTAAACTTGATCTGTGCTAAACGCAATTATACAGAAAACCTTTAATATTTACATACATTCACATAAATCTTGAAAAAAAGAGGTGCCCAAGGTGGTAGAATGCCTTTTATCTTGACAAAGCGTATTAACATGCACTCTGAACAATGAAAAAGTACAACAAATTAAGTGGATGTTATAAAATTACACAAGCCTGCAACGCATTTTAGATTTCTGGACATAAGATTCAACGGAGCTGGGGTGTCCAGGCCCTTTTACATGGGAGCCAAAAATGTCCAGTTAAAAAAAACAAGAAACAAAAAGCACACAAAAAAAGATCAAAATTGCAGAAACTATTTCTTTTTTTTCTTCTTTTTTATCTGCTCAACAATAAACCAAATACAAGGTTTTAATGAAAGAGACAATTAGTCTGGTTTCTGTAGAAAAATTATCACATTTAAAACATTAAAAGTCTCTTGTAGGGTCTCCTATAAAAAACAGCAAGAGATACCTTAATTTTCTTTCGGTTGATCATCTTTTTTTAGACATTTTTCTAGAAAGGAGAGAGCTAGAAGTTTAACTCCTCCCAGCCAGTAGGTGGCCCACCAGCTCTCATTCCAACCTTCAGTTGTACTGTTTGCTAACCTGTTTCCAGGTCCTTTTGTTAGCATTAGCAAACATTTAACTTACCTGTCCAGAAGGAAAACGGCAACCCTCCGCGTGGTTTCTGAGCCCCTTTGCTTCCTTAAATCGGCACCAACGTTCAAAAGCTTTTTTGCTTTTTTTTGGTCCATTTGAATCAGAGAAATATAACATTTAGAAGAAGCCATTTCTCTGGCTAAGACCTTTAAAGAAATACTGGCACCTAAATAAGTTTATGGTACCATTTACTAATAACAAATTAAAAGCAAAAAAGCAGCTGATAAAAGCTGAATACCTCGTGTTGCAACTTATATTTTCCATTTTTAGAAGACTTTTAATTTGTGCCTTTATGGAAAAACCTCGTATCAGTGAAATCTGCACCGTAACACATTTTTAAATGTGGATCTGCATCATCGCCATTGCCTGCAAAACAAATTTAGGCCATTCTTGAATTGTGATTGAGGCCCGCCCAAGATCTTTCAGAGAGCCGCAAATGGCCCCCGGGCCACACTTTGGACACCCCTACCACAGAGGATTTAAGGCTCTCGCTGCGGTACTCGAAAATATCCGTCATCCTTCCAGTCAGAAGAGACACAAAAGTAAAGTTAGATTACTTTAAACCTTTATTACTTTAAAAAGTCATGGCTGTGCATGGAGCGACTAAAGGAAGAGTGGTCGTCTTGCAATCTGATAGCTTCCAGCTTCCTACTGTCACAACCCCAAGGTGCCCACTAATCTGCTTATCGCTGTATGAATGTACTGTATGTGCAACTGGGTGGCTGTAGTGTAAGCACTTTGAGTACCTTACACTAGAGAGCACTAGAGCACCAGAAAAGTGTTATATAAATTCAGTCCTTTAAACCTTTATATAAGTGTAACGAAGACCCGGTTCGTTACTGTGAAGTAAAAAGATTGCTCTTACCTGAAACGCTTGAACATGCACATAGCACTTTGGATGGCACACTGCACTTTACATTTTTTACTAATTTGCACATCCCCAGGCTCCAGCCTGTAGAAATAAGAATGATGAATGTAATTTTGGTGATATCTTTTAAGTGTCAGTGTGTAGTGTATGTGGTGTGTTTTAAAGGGTTTTAGAATGGTGCAATGTATTTTTTTTTCTAACCTTCTTCTTCTTGTGTCCAGGTGTCTGGCAAAAAAAGATTCCCCAGAGACCAGACACCTATTTGAAACCTTCCGGGCCAGACAAAGAACAAAGAAGGCAGGGGGGAGTGGTTTACTGTTTTTTTGAATTGCTGGAGAATTATTTATTGCAATTGTGTTTAATTTAGGATTTTGTCTATTTAATTAGTGGGTTTATTTCTACATAATTATTGGTGGGTTTTTATTGGAGGGATTTTACATTAGTTTTAAAGTAACAAATGTTTGTACACCCCTAGTTGTTTTAAGTGGTTTTTACCTAGTTGGGCGTGGCCCCTTTAAAAAGCCATCTTGTTCATTCAGTCAGGAGTTGGATTGTTGGAGTTTCCTGAATGCCACCTGCTGCTACTAGGTAAAACACTAAACTGCTTAACCTCCATGCATATACGGACTGCACTTGCACTTTTTTTGAATGCACCTGCACTTTTTGGACTTTTTTTTTTTGAATGGAAAATAAAAGGACATGGAAACTGCTTGACCTCTCAATTTTTTTTCATTGGTACCAACCTTGTTTGTTCCACCGCTCGTGCCAACCTGACTACACTGATCCACACGGTGGGATGGTGGCGACAATAAGTTATCGCAATGTATCTGAACCAAGCTGTAGAGCCAGACCCACACCATCACCCTCAGATGGTAGAAAATTGCCAAGGGTTTGCAAGAACAACCCAGGAATCAGCAAATCTTTCATAAAATGGAAATTCCGGTGTCACTATGTACCTGTGAGGTTATTTTCATGTCCCAGAGTAGAGAGTTGGGGTGCCACCCATGAAAAAAAGCCTTTAGGAATCAGGAGCTGCTCGTGTAAACAAGCCAAATGTCCGCAAAGAGATTTTAATGTTCAGAAGAGACAGATTATGTGGCGTCACGTTTGGAGGTGTGACGACATGTCCCTGTTCATTTTCTGTCTGACAGCTTAGATAAGGCAGTTTTTGACCAGATCTTATCTTTAAGATCCCACTCTTGATGACTGTTTTACGTAAACAAACTAAATCACTGCCATTTTTATTCATAGGCAGTGTTAAAACTGGCTTTGAATATATCCCTAATATATCTCTTTAAAAATGCCTTATCTGACGTAAAGATGTAAAAATTTGCATGGAATCTAAAAGATACAGCTTAAACTGTATTACAAAGATGAACAAACATAACAAAGAAATGCATTTTTGGAATACAGGAATCAGAATTTATTTCCACAAAACAAAAAAAAGACAAAACAAGCACAAACAGATACATTTATTTAAATAAGATGATGCCCATGACTTTGCACATCATAGGAACGATGACTCTCTGCACGCTGCAGGGTGGTTCTACTCCAGCGCGACCCGCCCAGCAGGAGCCTCTCTCTGCTCACTGGTTCATGGCGCTGCAGTAACTCTCGTCCTGAACGGTGGGGACCATCTCGTCCACGCTGACGCCGACTGAGGACAAGATGCCGAGCAGCTTCTCAACGGTCTCTTCGGGCAGAGTGGGCTCCCTGCTCAGGATCCAGGAGAGCTCCATGTGGAAGAGGCCGTAGTCCGTGCAGCCGTAGATCAGGGTGTAGCTGTCGTAGTCGGTGGACAGAACCCAGTATGGACCAGGGGGAGTGTCTGCAACAAAAAAGACGAGCAGTCAGAGCTGCGGGGGGATTCTAAATAACGTTAACGGTGATTTCTGACCGGAGTTTGAAGGTCGAAAGTGTTTACCTTCGAAGAAGGAGACCTCCAGCTTGGCCGGCTCAGCGGGGTCCTTGACTTTAGCCGTGCCAACAGCAGAGCCGATGGTTCCGTCATCGCTTCAGGTAGATAACAAAGGGCAAATCAGCTCTTATGTGTAAAGGCTGCCGGATCTTATTTATTTATTTATTTTTTTTTTGGTTTTTGACGTTAAAAAACCACAAGGTTTTACCCACAGCAGTTCTCTGTTGAGGACTGCGATCTCTCCGGGACCCTTCAGGGTGTAGTTGGCAGTGGCGCATTGACCTTTCTGGAAAGTTGTTGGCAGTTTCCGGATCTCGTACCATTTACCAAGATACTGAAGTGGAACCACAGTCATCGTTCACCAAGTAAGAAACAGCAAAGCATGTATTTCTTGTTACAAAAACTGGATGCTGAGTTTGTGTCATATCATAAAACCCAGATTAGGAGAAAAAAAAAATTTGCTCACCCTGGAAGCATCAAAGTTGGACTGGACGGCAGGATTGGGACATTTTCCAGACTTCAGAAGCTGAGCGCTGGCTCCAGCAACCAGCAGCAGAGTCAGAGTAAGAGCCTGCACAGCCTTCATCTCTCCTTAATCTGCAAAGAGTAAAAACAGAGAGAAGCAGCTTCAGGATGATAGTCAGAAACCAGCCAGATGAGGAAAGCTGCATCCGCTCACCTGTTTGAAATCAGCAGGAGTCCTCCACCTCCAGTGTTTGGTGGATCTTTTAAAGCCCCAAAGCTCCACAGCTTTGTGATCGATAGAGCTCCTCCTTGTTTTGTGATGAGGAGCGAGAGTGAGAGCTGGCACCTGTTCAAACAAAGATATTCAGTTCACACCCCCACAAAGTATGGTTACATCATTAGCCTGCTATACGTAATGAACTTAACATCTGAATATATTTAGATACTTATTAACAATACATAAAGTAAACTGTAATTATATCGTCCCTGAAAGCTGCAGACTCCTGTAAGCATTTCAGGAGAAACAGAAAATAAAATTTCTTCTTAAGTGTATTTAGACCAGCTACCTATTTGCATCTCCAGCATTTCTTAAACTTTGATCATAAAAAACTGTTTTTTATGGTGTGAGAAACACAACGTGGACAGTTCTGGTTATAAAAACCTGAGGTTATAACAATGTAAAAAAAAAAAAAAAAAGTAAAAGCCTTATGGTTTAAACAATATAAACATTAGTCCATATAATTCTGCACATTTTCCAATATAATGTCTTTTCATTATTTTCAAAAATAATATAAAATAAAACCAGGAAAAATAGTTTTTTTTTTTATCCTTTGCTTATCATGACTTGATGCAGGAAAAATGTGCTGAAGCAGAAAAGGGCTGAGGTGACCCAAAAGAAAATGCATTGTAATCATTTTAATCTATTCTTATCTTTTGATTTAATTTAGTTTCTTGAAAAGGATGGAAAATGGGTTCCTCCTTTCAAGTAATGATTACTTTTTGGTTCATATGCAGAGAGCCCATTAACCTTTGCCAGGTAAGTCATTTTTATGAAGCTTTAACTTCATAGAAACTAAACTAAAATAACTTTTAAGATTGACTGAAGCTTGATAAAACCTGGAGTGAACGTTGTTTAAAATTCAAGCAGTATAATAAAAAAAACAACATAGAAACCCGTAGACCTGGGTTGTCCTTTGAAAAAAGAACCATTATATTAGTGCCTGTAGCAAAAGTAATAGATAAAAAACTGCAGTTTTGTTTAAAAAAAAGTATAAATTATTATCTAATCTCTTCATATCTACTCTTTCTGCACCAATTTAGAACACGTATCCTAAAAATGGCATAAAAACTGCAGGTTAATACGACTGTTCCTGTCACTTCTGAGGCTTCATGGACAAAACTTCTTCAGAAGCTTCATTCATGACCCAAAGAGTGAAGGGTCATGCCTTCTCCCATTGAGCTAAAAACCGTATCTCTGTAAAAAAAAAAAAAAAAGTCACTTTGTTAAACTAACAATGTGAAACTGATATGTTTTGAACATGTTATGCCACCATCCAGCAGAATGGTTAACAAATTCAGATCGAACTGAGGCGACGTTTCACCTGAGGCGTAACCTTCAGAAGCCTTTCTTTGTGTGTGGAAAACTACATACGATAAATGTTTAAAACAAAGTGAAATGCTCCTCAGTTAATGGATAATGAAGAAGACGTTACACAGCCAAGGCTCATGGCTGACTGGCTTTAAGGTGTCTGAGCTCAGATAACACAAATTTGTTGAGTTTACATTTGCTAAATAATTTACTCTTGTTGGACAGATCTTAATCTAAAACCAACAGAAGGTTTTCTCAAGGAATCATATAGATTTTGTTTCTAGAATAAAGAAAACCTGTTGTGTCAGTAACACAAAGTGTGTACAACCAAATCTGTGAGGTCGGAGAATTTCTCATGATAACACTGGGTCTGTCTCTTACGTGGGTAGAGTAAAAGGAAACAATACTTTTAAAAGAATGTTTTTTATTAAAAAACTGGGTTTCCTTTGGCCAAACTAAAATGAGTCAGACTCATATCCAGACCTGAGTGATCAAAGAAGGAGAAAATGAGCCCTCCTTGTTATTTGAAGTAACAATAAAATTGTTAAACACTAATTATGTTCATTTAACAAGTTGATTTTATGAGAGAAATTGCACAAAGACTATGGAGCTTAAATAATTGGACTTAATTCAAAAGAGCGATAAGTAATATATTATCTGTAAAATCAACTTAAATCATTTTAATTTTTCACCCAGGATGGATGTAACATTCCCTATAAACAATCCATCCTCTTCATCAACAATGTCTTAGTCATGTTTTTCTCCTTTCAAACCTAGGGGTACGATCCGGAATGACTTCACAGTGTAGCCCGTGTTTACTTCCTGGTTCCTGAGCCAATCGTATGAAAGTTCCCAGGGTTAACAAAACAGAGCGCAGCATTTGGTATTTTATTTTAGAAAAAAAACAACAACTTAGAAGCAGCCTGCAAACGCAGAAGCCAGTAAGAGAAGCAGACCAGAAATAGAACAGAATACATCATAGACCTGTCCTGTGAAAGTAAGAAAATCAGTGGCATTTCAGAGCAACAAGGCGTCGTTGAATAAATGGCGGGTCTACGGATTTTAACCACTAAGTATTACTTGTAGCTCCTTTAATATGTACTATTTAGTATACATGGCCCTTTTCCAGCCTATGCTGACAGTAAACCAGGCTGAACATTTCCTGTTTCTTTTAGCTGAGTGCATTTTGAATTGAAGTTCATGTACATTTGTACATGAACAGGTTATAAAAGCAGAATAGCTTTTTAAACTCCTCAAAATACTTTGCTTGAGTTTAGGCCTGTTCCTCCTGACAGAACTGGTGTAGCTGGGTCAGGTTTGCAGGCTGCCTTGCTCATTGGCACCTTTACAGCTCTATCAGACTTGCCAACAGGGCAGAGAGCAGGGCTTTTTGCTGGCCACTCCAGAACTTCACTGCACAGGTCATTGTTTGTTTATGACCGAGCTTTAACGTCCTGGATAATGTTTCCATATTTCCAGATAATGTTCTCTCCTCATGGTTCCATTTATTTTGCGAGCCGCAGCGGTACCTCCCGCAGCAAAACGTTCACAAAGTATGATTCTACCTCTCCCGTAATTCACAGTTGGGGTGGTGTCTGCAGGAGTGCAAAGCTTTCCCCATATTACCTCCAAACACAACAACAGTATGTGGCTGTAGGCCAACAAAGGCATGACATAACAAGGTTTAGTCAGATTGATTTTCATTTTGCTATTTTAAAAAGACATCTTATTGTTTTTTTTTTCCACCAATAACGACAACAGCAAATCTTTTACAGCTGCAAAAGTCAAGTCGCAATTTCTGGCTCAATTAAAATGAACTATCAAGCCATACCATTATGGTTTTCTATCTTATGTAGTTAAAAGCGCCTTTTTATTCTTCATTCTTTGAACAACGTGAGTCAAATGCCCAGAGATGCCGGTTCAGGTCAGGTGTGAGGCACCGTCCTTGGTGTTTTGACCCGAGTCGTCTCTCAGCAGCAGGGAACATTCACAAGCTCATGTACACACGTGTTACAACACACCTTTGGGCCTTTTCTCCTCCCTCTGTGGTAATGTACAGTTTACATATGTGTGCACAGCTGCAGGGGCATCAACGTGCAGCGTGGCTACAAATGCGCTGGCATGTGAGTCCTTACAGAGGCTGTTGTGCAACATGATGTGCGCCCTTGGTTTCGGAAAAGCAACAATGTGCTGGAAACAAATCAGAATTTTTTTTAATCAAGGAAACAAACTTTAATGGATTTCATTAAAGGACAGAAGATCAAATTTATTGCCTTTATTATTATTTTTTCGCTTTGAAAACTTTCTTTTTCTTAATGCACCCTTGAAATAAAGGAATGCCTGATAATGGAAAGCTCTGTATGAGGATACCATAACAGCTTTATGTATACTGGTTTAGCTGGTTATCTATTTAATTTTCAACTGACTTCACATTGCTCTTTACTTTTGCAGCCTGAACAGGCGCCTGTGCTGCCATCAAGTGGACAAAACCTTTAAACAGATTGTGGGATTGCTAAAAAAGACGTTTTATTCTCTTTTGTCCCTTGTAAGCTGGAGGTGAAATGGACTGTGCTGCTTTTGCAACATAATACCAAACCCATCTTTAGTAATTCAAACTAAAAAACAACAAAAACTTTTGCAGAAAGCCAGTGCTCCCTGGCTAAATTTACTGCTCCAGGTCAGAACAATGGCTCCTCTTTGCACTGCAGCAAAAACGATGCCACAGTGTTGGTTCAGAAAGTTTTTTTTTTTTTTTTTTTTTTATAAAATTGTGGATGTCGTAGGGCAGCGCTGTCCAAACTTTTCGGCTATTGGGCCAAACTTGTTAAACTGAAAGCACTCGAGGGCCAAAACAATTAATCAAAAATAAATAACATAACCAAAAATATTGTGATTTTCTTTTAACCTACCCAACAAAACATCATACTTTTATGAAAACATATTAAACTGTATTCATTTTAATAAATAAATTCCAATCAGATTTTAATGCACCAAAGACTGCGTTGGAGTAAAAGTTGCCCTATTTACTATGAAATTAAAGCGAATGTAAAAAAGTGTGCTCAATAAAAGACAAATATTTTATGTTGTACCGAACATTCAATTGGAAGATTTTCACTTGTCTATAATACATTTACAGTAATTAAAAATAAAAAGTTTCCATACGCAAAAGCCACCAGTGCTGGTCGACCAAATCATTTTTGAAAGGAAGTTGGAGGGCCGCTAAAAATCAGCACAAGGGCCACAAATGGCCCCCGGGCCAAACTTTGGACATTAAGATTTAAAGTGAATTTGCTTGGAGGCTTGGTGCTGGAGACGATAGAGACAAGGAGTGGGAATGTGTTTACAGGAAATTACACTGCAAAAACGAAACTAGAAATAAGTAAAATGTTCTTAAAATGAGTGTATTTATCCTTGATCTGAGCAGGTAAATAAGATTATCTGCCAATGGAGTGAGTATTTTGATCCCTAAAAAAAGATAATTAGACATCCCGCACTTGAAATAAGATGATAGAGATAAATTGTTCCTATTTTAGGTGCAAAAATCTTTTTTCATTGGCAAATCATCTTATTTACCTGCTCAAATCAAGGACAAATACACTCATTTTAAGAACATTTAATTATTTCTAGTTCCGTTTTTGCAGTGCAGCTCTTAGACAATGGGTGAATGAGATGGAGGTCGGGATAATGTATGCAGCAATGAGAGTGGGTTATGGGTTAGAGATGGGAGGTAAGCATAAGGGTTAATAGAGGTAGGAATGAAGGCTACAGGATGTAGGAATGTGGGTTGAGAGGGAAAGGAGGTAGGAATTAAGCATGAAAGGGTTAGGTAAGGGGGATAATAATTGCAGGACAAAGAAATGATGGATGAATCTGAAATTGGTGTGGATGAGAGGTAAGACAAGGAGGAGGTAGGGAAGAGGAATGAGGTAGAGATTAGGGATGAGATAGAAATGCGGTTGGGATGAGGGATGCAGAAGGCAGTGATGTGGGGATGAGGGAGTCAGGAAGTAGAGGTGAGGGATGTGAAATGTTGTAGGAACGCTGCCCTCAAATGTCTAACCTTTGGACAGGTCATACGCAGCGAATGACCAACCTGGATGAGTTCCCCAGGTCCGGCATCGACTGAAACACAAAGCAGACATTGTTTTTTTTCCCCCTTTGTTCCCTGATAACACTTCCTTCTGACAAAATGCTTTCTGGTGAAAGTTCTGTTCAGTGACAACTGAAGGGCTTGAGGAACATCTGTCAAACCGAGATAAGAGCCACCTGGCACTTTGAGCTTTCAAACTCACCCAGAAATGTTTGTTATCTTGGCACATCAATGGTATTTGATGATTTTTCTGTTTGTTCTCTTTTCCTCCCTTTTTTTGACATCTTGTGCCCTAAGAGATGCTTATCTCATTTAACTTTTATTCTCTGAGTGACAAGCATTCACTCAGACCTGCTGGTCTTAATCTCAGACAATTATCCAACCAGATCCATCTTTCACATGCTTCTTTGAGAATTCGGTTTTCGGTGCAATTCTCCATAATTATCTGCTCATGCCTGGTAAAAGTCACAATTTAATAAACTTGTCTGAATTCAAGTTGTTAATGTAAATGTTGATTCATGTGAAGGAAACTGTCAACCTAAAAGTCAAGCGTCAGTTCCAGTTTAAATATTCTTAAATGAGAATAATGACACCAATCTCTATTTTGGAAACTAAAGACATGCCTGCAGCATGGTGCATCCACCACCGTGCCTCACTGTTGGTTATGGAGCTTTTGGGGTTGTGAGTTTGGTTCCTTATGTGCTCATCATCTTGATGTCATCAATTGTAGTCATAGTTGACAACAAGACATTGTTCTGCATATGTGCTGAGCCTCCCACAGATCTCTATGCCCAAGTCCCGATAACTAACATGTAAATATGAGTGTTTTTCCATTTTTTTTTCAACACGTCTCAGTGTTGTAGTACTCGAGTCCGAGACTCGAACTCGAGTCCGAGTCATTAGCTAAATTTAGAGACTCGTGACTTGACTTGGACTTGAGCACTGATGACTCGAACTTGGACTCGGACTCCTACATTCAGATCATTCTGACTCGGAAATTGAGAAAAAGACTCGACTTTTTTTTATATCATTAGGCTATAATTTTTATATGTCATGAGAATATTATTTGGTGTATGATTTTATTATCTAAATGTCGTACCGCGCACGTGATGTGACCATCTCATGAGCAACGCCCCTTGCCGCTAAGGTTGGGCAAACAGTGTGAGAGCAGAACAACATACCAACGTTCAGCTCAAACGATGGCTTGAGTGTCGAGGGATTAGAAAAACTGGAAAACGGGCCGAGTTGATAGAAAGGTAAGTCGATGTTTTTCTTCTGCTCGGCGTTCATGGCGTCATCGGACGTTTTTTTTCTGTTTGTAGTCACCGTCCAGGAATCGGTATAAATTTTCCGTCCCGCCGAACAATTAAGTCCGGTCCGGTGGCCAAATGCATTACCATTATGAAGCGGCTGTATCTCCTCGCTGCATCGACCGATCTGCTCCAGATTTGTTGTGAGTAATGGGGGAACGCTGCCGAACGCGTTTATGGGAATCGCCCGGTGGACGGGCGAGGAAAATGCGTGACAGCATCTGCGGTGGCGGGCGGCCGGCGGTGCGCGAACCCCGCCCGCCGGCCGGCTCCGCGGCGGTGCGCGAACCCCGCCCGCCGGCCGGCACCGCGGCGGTGTGCGAACCCCGCCCGCCGGCCGGAGCTGCGGCGGTGGCCAATAGGCCGGAGTGCGCTTGGCTTCGAGGGCCGATCGACGCCGCTTGCGGCTTTAACATCCTTCATATGCGGCCTATCAGCGTACCTCGAGTCGCTGTTGCACATTCCATAACAACAATGTTTAAAAACCATGGTTAGGAGACGTCTTAGACTTGGAAAAAGCAGTAGTTTTACCGAGTAAAACCAAGGGTAACTACAGCGAAAGAGTTATTGGTGCAATGGAATGTTACTGCTTCATGTCATACATCACACGTCAATAGTGACTCGACTCGGACTTGACTCGGATGAGTAGTGGACTCGACTCGGACTCGACTCGGATTTTTTTTTTAATGACTTGGACTTGATTCGGACTTGAACACTGGTGACTCGAACCTGGACTCGGACTCGAGGCATAGTGACTTGACTACAACACTGACACGTCTACATGACAACATTGTAACTGCAATCTCCAAGCATACGACATTAATAGAAATGGGAAATCTGTGTAATTTCTCTGCCACACCACAAGTAGGTGGTATGTTCTTTGAAATTTATCAACACCAGGATGCATACAGAGAACCCTTATTATTATCTTCAGCTGTCACTTTATACATGTCGTATTAATTAATACTGTATATACTTCAGTGATGATATCAAGGCGTTACTTGGTTGTGTCTGTAATACGTTATCGGCTGGTTGTGCTTTTCTTTACGTCTCTCTTTGCTGGTGAAGAAGCAGACAGAGGATGCTGTGTCATTGTTTCCCTTTTCTCTCATCTTTCTTTCACATTTTCTCCTTTTTTTGCTCTTCTACCTTCTTGTTTTAGTGTCCGTATAACATGAAATATTCCCTGCATAAATTATAATAAAGCGACTTGCATGTATAAATCAAGCGGAGCACTATGATGAAAGCGGTACGGCTCTGCTTGTGAGAGTAAAATTTGTTGGGCCTTGCCAGACAGGACTCTATAAAAAAAAAGGATGCATACAAACACTACTACAATTTGAAGTGACTCCAGCCACACTGCGCATGTGCCGGGACTTCCAGAAAAACGTTGTGTGCATTGAATCTAAGGCACTAGAGAGACTGTCATATTTTTGGACTACGGAAGGAAGCACACTGCAAAAACAGAACTAAAAATAAAAATTAGTGCATTTGTCCTTGATTTGAGCAGGTAAATAAGATTATCTGCCAATGGAATGAGTATTTTTACCCCTAAAATAAGATAATTAGATATAATGCACTTGAAATAAGGTGATGGAGATGAGTTCTTCCTATTTTAAGCGCAAAAATCTTATTCCATTGGCAGATTATTTTATTTACCTGCTCAAATAAAGTATAAATACACTCATTTCAAGAAAAAAATACTTATTTTTAGTTCCGTTTTTGCAGTGCAGGAATACCTTTTGAGAACCGAATCACCAGCTCCTTGTAGATAAACCCCAGGCAGGCATTCAAACCTAGGATCTTCCTGCTGAAAGTAATTGAAACAATGCTAAAAATTTACTAAACTTCACGGGACAGAATATGAGCACAAAAAAAAAAAAAGAAAATCCAAATATTCAAACTTATAAGAAGATAAAAAAAGGCCGAGAGTGTTCTCAGAAATCCATCTTTACATACTGCATCTTTAATATATTTCCCAGCTTTCATATTTTCTCATTATCATGCAGCCCATTTGGTTGTGTGCTCGGTTCTTTCCTTGATCTTCTGACCAGTTGAGCTCATTGCCTCCATCTGTGTAGAAAGCAGCCGCCTCTGCTTTAACCGGGCTTTGATGTATCTGGCTGCCGCTAACAAGTCATTCCTCCCTGAAATAGATGAGCTGGAAATTGAGCCTTTTGATCTTTTTCTTCTTCTTTAATTTAAACTTGTTTGTTGCCAGGGGGCTTTGTCTGGAGGCAGACGGCATTTAATAGATTTCTGCATGTAATCCACTGTTTAGTTTAAAATATTTGTCTTTTAAAACAGCAACAGGACCTTTCAGGTAATGAAATGTCAGGTTATTGACTCAGGTTCCAGAACACACTTCTTTCTCTTTTGGTGTCAGACGTTTTCTGTGAAACTACGCTTTGTATTTTACTGCACAACATCCATTTCTCTCAAGAAACAATGCGTTGTTCAAGTATGCATAGCCCCTGAACTTTTCCCCATCACGTCATGTGGCAACCACAAATGTCAGCGTATTTTATTGGGATGTTATATGATAGACCAACACAAAGCAGTGCATTAAGCTAAAGGAGTATGATGGAGAGTTTTCAAACTATCTATGCAAACAAAAACAAGCTATGAAAAGTGTGCCTTGAATTTATATGTAACTGCCCTAAAGCCCAAAAATGCTTAAAACACTGTAGTTCCCCTTGGAGTACGGTTCTGTTAGCATCATACTGCAGGGACGCTTTTCTTCAGTATGGACAGGGTCACAAGGCAAGTTTATTTGTGAAGCACATTTCAGTAACAAGACAATTCAAAATGCTGAACATGAACAGAACAAAGAAAAGAAAAGATTGCAGGGGAAAGCTCATTGCAGTGGAATAGTAGCAGCAGGTCTGGACCACAAACTTCAACATTAACATTTAAAGGCAACTCTAAATAGATGGTTTTTAACCTTGATTTAAAGGAACTCATGGTTTTAGCACTTTTACAGTCTTCTGTTTTTTTCCCCCTGATAAATGGAGCATAAGAACTAAATGCTGCTTCTCCATGTTTGGTTCTGGTTCTGGTTTTGCAGAGTAAGGCTGGAGTCAGATGACCTGAGTGGTCTAGAGGGTTGATACACTGATAATAAGTCTGTGATGTATTTAGGTGCTAGGCCATTCAGTGATTTATAGACTAACAGAAGTATTTTAAAGTCTATTCTCTGAGATACAGGGAGCCAGTGTAAGGACTTTAAACTGGGGTGATGTGCTCTACTTTCTAAGTCTTAATGAGGACGCGGGCAGCAGCCTTCTGGATCAGCTGCAGCTGTCTGATCCACTTTTTAAGCACACCTATGATGACGCCTTGGCAGTAATAAATTTGATTAAAGATAAGTTTTTCCAGATCCTGCTGAGACATTAGTCCTTTAACCCTTGAAATGTTCTTCAGGTGATAGAAAGTCTACCTTTTAATTGTCTTTAGATGCTTTTGGAGGTTCAGGTCTGAGTCCATCACTACTCCCAGATTTCGGGCCCGATCAGTGGACTGAAGCAGTGTGCTAACTCTTGGTTGCTCCTCTATTGGTCCAAAAATGAGTACATCAGTTTTGTTTTTATTCAGTTGAAGAAAAGTTTGGCACACCCATGCATTGATTTCTTCTAAGCATTTACTCAGCGCTTAAATGGGTTCATAGTCACCTAGTCACATGGTGATGTAGAGCTGTGTGTCGTCTGCATAGTTATGGTAGCTGATGTTGTTATTTTTTATTATCTGAGCTAGGGGGAGCATGTAGATATTGAATAGGAGGGGACCCAGGATGGACCCTTGGGGAACCCCACATATGATTTTTGTCATCTTTGATGTAAAGTTACCTACTGACACCAAAACGTCCCTGTACTTTAAGTAGGATTTAAACCAGTCAAGTGCTGTACCAGAAAGGCTGACCCAGTTTTCCAGACCCTCTAACAGAATGGAGTGATCAACAGTATCAAATGCTGCACTGAAGTCCAATAATATCCAGTACCGTGGTTCTTCCAACAGTGGTTTAATAATTGCTGTTTTTAGGAACTGGGGGAAAACGCCTGACAGAAGGGATGCGTTTACTATCTGAGTCAAATCAGACGTTATGACAGGCAAAACTTTCTTAAACTAAGCTGTGGGCAGAACATCAAGGCAGCAGCAGAAGGAACTTAGTTGGTGAACGATTACAAATGATTGGGAGACAGTAGAGGCTAAAACAAAGGGCTGAACCTGTTAGAGTCTATAAAAGAAGCAGGTTAATTTTTCTGTGAGGTAGGGCCATAAACCAGTGCATCTCCAATACTGTGACATAATTGTTCAAAAAACATAATAGAGAATAGAAAAAATTTAACGACTTGAAAAATAAAACAAAAAGAATATATACAGCTCCTGGACAAATGTATTTAAGGGCTAAAAGAGTGGGTTTTGCATGATAAGTCTCCTTAAAATCAGCCTGAGAATTTGAGGCAAAACTTGTTTACGGATGGTCTTGATCAAGCTCTGATTGGACAGAGCCTAGAGCAAAAAGCAACGAGGAAACACTTCAGTCCCTAAACGTGAAAGCAGATTGTTTGTTCAGAGGCAAACGTCTGATCCACATGCTTAGATCTTGAAAAAAATTCTCCTTGAAATGAACATTCAAATGAATGATCATTTGTTTTGACATTTTTGTAAGAGCTAACAAGAATAAATAAGTTATTGTAAAATACAGGGATATGCAGTAACGCTTGCATTATTGAAATACGAAATAATTTAAGCCTAAACCCTTGTGACCTGCTTGCTGAAAAGCTGCTGTTTATCGCCAGTGAAGTCCCACCACAGCTTCGCTAGAGCTCAATCATTATCTAATGTCGTTAACTTTTAATCTTTAATCAATTTTCATTTATTCATTAAACCAACTGCATGACATCGTGAAATAAGGTCAGGATAATTTGCAGAGAAAAGGACATAGAAAAGGGTAGAGTGCCTTCTCAGGGTCTGGGAAAATGTCCTGCCCTAAGTGGAGCAGTTTAAGTATCTCGGGGTCTTGTCCACGAATGAGGGACAGATGGAGTGAGAGATTGACAGGTGAATTGATGCTGTGTCTGCCGTGAGGTGGACGCTGTACCGGTCCGTTGTGGTGAAGAGAGAGCTGAGTCAAAAGGCGAAGCTCTCTCAATCCGACTCCAGATAAGCGGAAGAAAAAGAAGAAAGAGGACATGCAGAACCTGTTGATTTTTTTTGGTGCTGTAAGAAGGTTTTTATATTCAGATTTCTTCAGGCTTTTGTTGATTTCCTCACTACTTTTCTTTCTTTTTGTTTTCTTTTTCATCACCATATATTTACCTCATTTAACCAGCTGCTGCACTTCTGTTTCTAGATCGCCCGCATCTTCAGCACATTCATTTTATTTATTCATTTCAGTTTTATTTTTGATTTTGTTTTTAACTTTGTAGGGCACAACAGGTCAGAATAAATGGTGTTTTATCTGAGCCCCTCTTTTCTTCCTCTAGTACTCCTTAGGGATCTTTTATTTGTTTTATAGATAAACCACTATCAGGGCCATCACGCTGGACACCACTTTATCAAATTAGCAGACGACTGTTATTGTGTCAGCCCTCAGCAGAGAGAACTCTGAACATGACCTGGTTGTCAGCAACTTTTTAAATTGGTGCAAAGCTTATTATTTAACATCAGTCTGGAGTAAACTGAATAAATGGGCATAGACACAAAAGGCCTACAATGATCGCTACAGTAGCAATCAATGATCAAAATGTTGAGCTGGGTGCAACAGTATAAATACCTTGGAGGGGTTATTGATGACAAAATGAGTTTTGAGCTACAGGACGAGTTGATGGCCACAAAGTCATACCAGCGTATGCCCTTTTATCAAAAGCCTCCTGTTTTTAATGCTTGCTCTGTTTTTATGAGGATGTTTTATTTTTGTTTTATTGTGTCTGTTATGAACTCTTCTTTATGTGCCGGTACGGGTCACTTTCAGTAAAAAAAACAAAACAGGAATTGTCTGTACGGTGTTGTAAACATGTGCAGTAAAATAGCCGGGATACCCCCAAATAAACTTTACCTCACCAGCTTTCTGCTGACCCGAGCCATCCTTCATTGATGGAGGTACAGGCTGTAGAATGAACAGACCGAAAACATCTTTTAGAGCTCCTGCTGTCAGCTTGGTGAACTCAGTGCGAGGATGAACTCAGAACTTTTCTTTTTAATGTTTTTTTCAGTTAGTTTTTATATGACTGCTGTCTGTACTACAGATTGCTCCTTAGGGAAAATAAAGTTGACATCTTACCTTTGTTTACCTTTGATAATGGCTATCTTCACTGCACAGTAGTATAATCTATAGAATGCTTCAGGATTTCTTTGTGCTCTACCCCTGACTGATACTTTTGTAGAACAAGATTTTTTTGACCCTCTGGAAGCTCTCTGCAAACTGGATTAAACCAAATTATGTAAAAGGTCAGGAAAATCCTCTCAGGACAGCTGAAATGTATTTCACGTCAGCCATATTCAATGTTATGCTTTGTAAGGGTGAACTGAAGAAGACTAAATGTTAAATTTGAAATGAAGGTGCTTATAAGTGTAGGGTGTACCCATTGAGGCAACCCGGGTACTGAAACCTTTTAAGGGCGTATTGCACAAGTTTGAATGTTTAATATATATTTTCTTTATCATACATGCCCTTACAATTGCCTGATGTGTAAAACGAGGTGTCTTCTATTTAACCACAGTTGCCTCTATAGACATTAGTCAGTTCATGACAAAGTGAATTTTGTGGGCGTGTGCATTGTTCACCTGGCTACTTTGCTGAATCTCTGCCGCAATCGATGCATTAGAGAGAGAACATGGGCTGACCTCAATATTTATACCTTTCATTCCTCAGAATACATTATGCAAAAAAAAAAAAAAAAAAAAGACCTGTGCAGTCAGAGTGGCAGATGCTTTTCCTCTTCTCCCGTGCACAACACTAGTGTCATTTTAACTCTTCGCCAGAGGGGGCAGACGTCTGCAAAAATCCTGGAACTTCGCTATGATCCTTTAAATGTTGACATTTTCCCACATTCAGTTGAATTTCGCAGGCCGTATGTATCCCACCCTGAATATGAAGAGAGCTTTGAAATCATTATTGGTTTTCCTGACACAAAAATCTCATAATGCAATGGAGGTTTGTATATTCTTAAGGGGGCCATTTGTATAACTCTTTACAAAAAGCTGAAAACTGTGAACTAAAAAAACAACAAACAAACCAAAAAACAAACAAACACACACAAAAAAAACCTCAAGTTTGCTCTGCAGCCCACCTCAAGCAGCAGGAAATCTTCTGATAATTTTGTTACATTCCGGCTGGGACGTCCCCCATGACTCTAATTTGCTAATGGCCAACTTTGCGTCTGTAATAATGCTGGAGAAAGACAAAGAATCTCATTGATGACCCAGATGTGCATAAACCTCGTGAATGAACGATATCTTGCATTCAAACCCTGGAATCTCTGAGGAGAGAACAGAAATCAACAAAGCAGGACAAGCAAGGTAAAGTATGTTTACTTTATCGGATCAAAATGTATTCCTCTCAAGTTAAGGGGTCCTGTCTTGCAGGATTGGGCTCAAAATGTGTAATACTCGCATAATGAGACAAAATAACTCAGACTTTGGTTTTTTCTACAGATAGCGCAGCCTGCTGTTACCATGAGGGTCTTTTTGGCTTCGATTTTTGTGCTTATCCTCCCCATCATTCGGGCTCAGGTTCCCCACTGGGGTCCGTGTCCAGAGCCAGATGTCCAGCCTGCCTTCATCCTTAAACAGGTAACACCGAGGGCTCCCAGCATGAACAGGTTTAAACACACTGATATAATTTTGTACAAATGCAAATCAATTTTTTAAATCGTTAAAATAAAAAAACTATACATTTGCATCTGTGAGTGGTGGTGTGTTGATACCAAATGGCATCGAATAAAACTAAACACACTGAAAAATCTATATAGTTTATAGTTAACAATAGGACAAATACTGTGTCTCCATCTGTCATAAAATTCCGATTTTTTTTTTGCTTGTTGTTTCCCCGTTTAAAAATAGTTCACAAAAGCTAAAAATTGTATTCAACTGGCGGAGAAAGCTGTAGAAACAGAAATAAAACATGAAATGATGCAGTGAGTGCAGACTAAATAAGATGTTTTATAGTATATTGTCCTTGATGGGAGGGGAAAAAAGAGCGTGCCGAGTGCTTAACGCCTTTCCACTGCAGAGTGGGTCTGAAAGGTAACCTGTCGTATGTTTCTGTAAACCCATTACAGTATGTAGATTTATTCATAGTCTCCTCTCACGTCGCCATAAATTGCCTCTGAACCCGTGTGTCCCTGGCCCTCGCAGTTCATGGGGAGATGGTTCGAAGTTGCCAAGCTGCCGGCCCAGTTTGAGAAGGGCCGCTGCATCGAGACCAATTTCACTCAGACAGGCAACTCCATTCGAGTGGTCAGCTCGGAGATACTGTGAGTCGCTGCGAGCAGGTACCTTATGCCAATGTGGAGTCAGGAGGTGGTTGTTGGCACGGTGTAAAGCAACACAAAAACTGTGCGTGTGTGTGTGTGTGTGTGTGTCTCAGAAAAGGAGAAGTGAGGAAAATCCAAGGGACCGGCGTGATAGAGGATCCAAGGAATCCAGCCAAACTGGGAATAAGTTATTCCTACGGTGAGTGGGAATACGCTTGTGCAAAAAAAAAAATAATTTCGCTCATGGTTCTGATGTTTGACTCTTTGTGTCTATTCAACCCAGTCCTCCCTTACTCCCCTTACTGGATTCTGTCCACTGACTACGTCAACTTTGCCCTGGTGTACTCCTGCACTGACGTCCTCAGGCTCTTCCACGTGGACTTCGCCTGGATCCTGGGTCGCACCCGCAGCCTGCCGGACGCCACCCTGGAGAAGGCCAGGGAGACCTTCTCCAACAACAACATCGACGTGACCAGGATGATTCCCAGCAGGCAGCAGGGCTGCGACAAAACCCTCTGAGGCTGCGGCGGAAAAGCAACACAAGATGGCGCTGTTGCTGGTAGAAGAACAGAGATGATTGCAGATCCTCTCCTCACTTTGTTTCTACAGAGAAGAGTTTGGATATTGTACTGCAGTTGTAATAAAGTGTTTAAGCTGAGCTGAGTATGTTTGTGGAAATGACTGTTTGCCTGCAGATTAAAGTACATGAAAAAGCCTTATGTTCATCAGGAAAAGCAGTTGCTTAAATGTTTTTAAAAAAAAAGCCAACATATGTCTTTGTAAGCGAGCATCAGAGGGCTAAATCTTTTTTTTTTTTTAAAGAAGGAAACAGTCGTGTCTTTTTAAAATGAATACACATGATACTGATTAGTCTATTTACCACTCAGACTGCAAACATGAAGGATCTCATTAGTCCTGTTAGAGTCTATAAAACATGTGATCTCTGCTGATCCAGAAGCCCATTTTTGTATTTTAAAGCATATTCCTGGGATCTTTTTGCCCTCAACCTGACCTCAGTTCTGTTTTTGGTGACTGATATAAAACCTTTGACGGTGGAATTTGTGGTAAACTGCAGTAAACATTGCAGAGATCCCTAAACAATAAAACGCCTTTTATTTAAAATACTGCATAATAGAGAGCTCACTTTTGTTTTTTAAGTAGAAGATCTGTATTGAAAAAGATAATATTTTATTCAATTTTGCATTTGAGTGATTAAATCATAAAATTTGAGCTGTAATTTAGTTATTAATGATGCATTAAACTTTTTGCTTAATTCAGTTTTCTTGACTTTATATTAATTAAGGCAAGCGTGTGTACTGCACAGGGCCTTGCCCCTTAAACGTTTTCACATTTTATCACATTAAAGTCATAAACTTTAACGTACGTTATTGGGATCTTATGTGAAAGACCGTCGCAAAGTGGTGTTAGACTTTGAAATGGAAGTGCAATGATAAATGTTTTTTACAGGTTTTCAGAAAACAAACTTTTTTGCAAAGTAAAAATAAAATAAAAGATCTCTTCATGTCAGCATTACACATCTGGAGACTGAAATTCTCGGTCCTAGCTGAAGAAAAGCGTCCCTGCAGCATGATGCAAGGCAGAGCAAGGCATGTCTAGTTTATTTTTAAAGGACAACTCAGCACAAAGGCAATTCAAACATGTTTCAGATCATGTAAACATAAAAAAAACATAAACACAGAAAAGTAAGTTGCAGTGGCATAATAAAGGAAAGAAAAGTTGGACTACAGACATAAATTAATGTTTTTTCAATTGATGGTTTAGTCATTTAAACAAACTTAGGGTTTCAGCATCTTTGTAGTTTTCTGGCAGTTTGTTCCAGGTTTCCATGTTTGGTTCTGGTTTTGGGGATGTGGAGTGGACTTAAATCCAGAAGACCCGAGTGATAGAAGGTTCACACAACAGCAAATAATGTTCAATATGCTTTAGTGCTAAGCCATTCAGTGATTTATAAACTAACACAAATATTCTCTGAGATACGGGAAGAGACCTGTTAGGACGTGTAAAAATAAATACTATGTTTCCAAATTTGATAGTTTGGACTCATTAGTGTGTACTGCTTTGCGGTACAGGTGCGCCACTTAATGCAAGTGGTGTATAAAAATAAACATATTTGACTACATTTGTGCTCTGGAGGCTCCGGTTGTGAGCAAGAACAGATTTGTAGCCAAAAAGATTTTTGTAAAACGTGTTTGCATGGGTTCATTTAGTTCATGCTGCATGCTAATTAGTTTTATCCTGTTTATATCAGCCATTAAATCAGTTAAAACCATCCTGTTTTTGCAAAGTTTTGTTTTAAGAGTAAATAGAGAAACTATGGCTGAATAAATGGCGACATGCGGATGGTGATATGTGCTTAAACCCTTTTGTTATATGTTGGATTCATGATGTCGGATTCATGCATTCATCTTGAGGCCAATCTCAACTACTATCCCTCTGGATTGCTTTTTGTTGAGAGATATAAGAGAATCAGAATCAGATTTCTATTTGCCATTAATGTTAAAGTGGAAAAAAGATATTATATTAGCCAAAACATTCACTGTAATATTCATATTCTGCCCACACGCTCATACAGGTAAGGCCAAAATTATTCATACCCTTGGCAGATTTACTTTATCAAAATGCCTATTGTTGTTGGAAGTAAAGATTAAGTTTAGACTTGAATCTGATAAAGAATCTGAGAGCGATAAGGTTGATGGAAAGATGGCCTTTATACCTCAATGACTGTCTCCAAAACTAAAGCATTAAGTTACCAGTGGAAACATTAATTGTGCATTACCTGTATTCAGCAGTGCACTTATGCAAAAAAACAATAGGCATCAAAAGTTTACTTATCATAGGTATTTTGAAACATGACAAGTGATGAAGTTTTGCTTCACATTAACAGGACTTTGCTCATGGATGATGGGGAGCGATCGCAGGCCTCTGGCTAAAACGCATTCTTCTTCAGTGCAGTGACTCCCCACACTTGTCTTTCCAACACATTTGTCTTGATTGCACAAACAAAACAGGACACACGGTTGTTTTTCTGCTTTACGTCTGCATAAAATTTGTGCTGTATTGTTCCGGCCGTTCTCATTGTTCAGCATAATAAGGAGGAGGCGCTGTCAGAGGCCACGCAGGTGGCGAGGAGCTGCGATGAATGATGCTCTCCTGGAGGCATCGCCCCGGTTTTTCAGCAGCAGTGTGCGGCGTTCTCACACATCGGCATAAACACCCATATATCCCTTTAATGCCAGCTATAGCGATGGAGGCTTCACGAAGATGCACAGTCCCATGAAACTGTAGACATAATTGGGTGAAACATGGAGAAAACACTTAGTACTCCCTATCTAACCTCCCTTGACTCAGTCTGCGCTGCTCCGTGGGATTTCCACCGCGAGGAGGCTTGGGCTGAGTGGGAGTGAAACCTGGATCCTGCGGTGCACAGCTCAGACGTGGCACGGCCCCCCCACAGAGGAGCAAGTACACTCCTCAGACATACAAAGAAGGGCTCAGCTTAAATACAGCAAAGAGAAGAACAGGTACACCGTTAAACAGAGTCAGAGTGTTAGGGCGAGCAAATACAGGAACAAAATACAAAGATAAGTCCATGGAGACGTGACTGTTCGGCTTCTGAGCCCATCAGAAGTTATCTTGAGGTGTTTGCTACCCTGTGAAGGTCGTTCAGGAACAGAGTTCAACAAGTAATATTTTTATCCCTGTGGAAAATGTGAAACGGTAGGATAAGCTATCAAGTGATCTCATAGAAACTCCTCTTTGTGTGATTTCTATGCAACAAATGCAAATCTCAATAGCATATTTTCACGTGCAAAACGGATTAATGCTGCAGGAAGTATTTCACGTTTTGCTCTGCTGCTGCTGCTGCTGCAGCAACAAACTTCAATGTTTTTTGTGTGTTGGGGGGGATTTTAAAGATAGTTGCACAAAACTGGGAAGCAGAAAAAAAAAGATCCATGGTCTCAGAAGGCTCTTTGCTTGTTCTTCTCCAACATTTAACACAGCCATCAGCTCCTCTGCAACGCACGGGGGTGGGTGTTGGGTGGAGGGGACTGGGGTCGA
This sequence comes from Fundulus heteroclitus, assembly GCF_011125445.2. Classification (NCBI taxonomy): domain Eukaryota; kingdom Metazoa; phylum Chordata; class Actinopteri; order Cyprinodontiformes; family Fundulidae; genus Fundulus; species Fundulus heteroclitus. The sequence continues at coordinate 24,510,142 of NC_046366.1, read as the reverse complement.
TGCTTCCTGATTATAAAGTAGTTCATTAGATAATTTAGGTGTTAATCAGACACTAAATTGCAGAAAGTTCATTAAGTAGCCGTTGTACGGAATAACAAGCTGAAAACTGATTTAATCAGGAGCATAGATATGCAGCAGGAGGAGTTAATGATGTTCTAATAAAAGTAAGGGCCAGTATTTTCTTCTCGTCTGTTGTTTTCCACTCTTTTTTCAGCTGGATTTCCACCAAAGGGCTAACTGGCTTTGTTTTTGTTTCTGTAAGGTGCATGTTTGCTGTCCGACAGGCTGGGGGAAGCACAGGGCAGCTGGTCGGTGTGACAATAAGCAGTTCAGTCAGACCTTCTTCATGTATGTTCAACATCTCTGAAAGTAAGACACAAACTATTCTAATCACAAGCCTAAAAATATCAACATCTTTACATGTCAATTTTTTCTTGGATCATCCAAGGATTTCTCTTTGATTTAATTTAAATTCTTTAATTAATTAATTAATTAATTCATGTCATGCATAACTTTAAATACCATTAATGACAAAAATGCTAGTACCTAATTCTACTTATTACAGCAGTACGAAAGCCTGGAGGAAGTCCTGCATATGTGACAAGAAATGAGGGCTATACCACCAGTTCAATCTGAAAAACTCACACTGAAAGAAAAGGCAATTAGAAGAATTTTATTGATACAATATTTTAAGAGTTTGGCACTCAGACCTCGGCAGGAAAAAATTCACGCTGAATTATACTTCAACATGCATAAGCAGGCGTATGAGAATAGGAATGATTCCCCCACAGGCCTGAAACTGGTGGTGGAGTGGAGATAGAAGAAGTTTGTTCAGTCCATATGATGATCTGTTTGAGCTAGATGTCCAACTTGGATGAACACAGGTTTGCATGAACTGTCCATGATGAGCAAGCATGAAGCGACTGTGGAGAGGAAAAACTCCCCTTTGGGAAGAAACCTCTGGCAGAACCAGGCTCAACATGGTGGTCTTCTGCTGGACCGTTTGAAGGAGTGACTGGGAAATCCGTAAGAGTCCAGGAGGATTTAAACTCTGACAGGGACGAGGTTGAAGGAGCACCATAGGAAAGCCAGCCGGAGCTTTTTATGCTACGATGGTGGAGAAGGGGATGGAGGTGGGTTGAAACCGGTCATCAGAGTCCAAACCGGACACGGCGCAGCCACCGCTTGCTCGCTGAGCAGAAGGCCGAGACGAGGATGTGGAGTTCTTTTAAGATGAACCCAGGATGCTGATTGGCTTCGAGGAGGAGCAGTTCAAAGCTGATTGGCTTGCGTCGGAGGCAGATGAGTCTCTGATTGATGGAGGTAGGCAATAGAGTTTCTTCAGTCTGAACATTTGCTTAAGCTCCATTTGTTGATTTCTGAGCTCTTCCTAATGTAAAACGTTAGAATTGCTTTCTTTAAAAAAAGGTAAACTTGTTTTCGTTGTCATTTGGGTTCTAAAGGGCAAAACCTTTGTTAGTTAGTTTGACCATTTGTGACTTTCTGCAGAAAAGAAAGTCTCATTCATTTCACCACTAATTAAGCAATCTAATTATCAGTCTGACATTTAGTATTTTTCTATTATCAACTGATCAATTAGAGATAAGAAAAACAAAACAAAGTAGGAGTTTCATCAATATCTTAGCCCACTTTGCAAGTCTCACCAGACAACATGCTGTCCAAAGCTCACAAGTGGAATTTTATTATTAGTCAAACTAATTGATATTTAAAGGTTTTTAATGACAAAACAAAAGTAAGATAAACCATGGAAATCAATCTACTATCATCTGATTGAAATATACTTGTTTTTGGCAAGAATAATGAATGAATATGTTGTAACTTATCTTTCAATGGACTGATGCTCTAAAGGAGGCACTTCACTCTCTGCCCCCATCCACGTCGCAGAGTGTTCCTCTCCATTTTTGTAGTGTGCTGGAGGACGGTGTAATGAATTGTGTGGGCAAATACACCTAACAACTGAACATTTAAACTCATCCACTTATATCTTCGGCATACTTTAGCTTGGACTACAAAATCGGAGTGAAAACTAAAAATACTGGAGTTGCGGGTTAGCTGGATGCTAATGACCTTGCTCAGCAGTTGCGCAGAAAATACTGTGATGTAATCATTCAGAACACGTAAAAGGGATTAGAGAAGATTTTAACAAGTTTGTACCCAAAACGAATATAAAGATGTCTGCAAAGCACCTGGACAAACTAAATTAAACTTTTCTGCACTTATAGATACTCCAAGTACAAAACAAAATGTATTTGAGGTCTAAAAGTTTGGGGATTTTGCAAGACATGTCCCTTTTAAGAGCTCCAACATGTCAACAGACTTATCCCAAGATCCTGTATGGGAAAAAAGTTTCTCCTTCTCTGTCAACTGGCTCCTCCTCCAAGAAATGGGGACCATATGGAAAGAGGAAAAGATGAGTATGGCTACATCACAGGGACCCAAAGCCCACCTATGTGGCTGAAAACGGTGGCCTGTCCTCCATCCATGGCACACATACTTCCAGGAAGCTCCAGGATCTCACCCCTGTCTCTCGAGGCTGGGACACATCACAGCCAAAGTTAATCTCTTTTTCTCTTGATGCTATTAGCAGCAAAAAGAGAGGGTGCTTTGGAAATAAAACCCCTCCATACATCAAAATGCGCAGCACAGAAAGTCTCTCTCTTCAGGATGGTTCACACCAGGGACACCAAAGCCACCACCATACACCAACACAGCCATATTCAGTGTCTCTACATAGACGTTCAAATGAGCCTCGCTTGTCAGATTTTAAGTACCTTTTGATAATTACAGTAAGATATTAAACATATTTTTCACTAAGCCCACATCGCTTTGTTAAAAATGCTTTTAATTGGTCTGATTTCACTTTCTAATCTTTACTGTTGGGTTTTCATTATCTGTAAGCTGAAAATCCTGATAATTAACAAAAAGAAAGGTTTGAAAGCATTACTCTGTGAGTGTTTCACTTAATTAATTTAGTTATTGAAATAAATGAAGTTTTATTCTTACTCATTAAACATGGCTGTATGTGTTTGTTTATTTGACAGGGACAGTGCACAACAACACATTGACCAAAACAGAGTCAGGAAAGATGCTTGGTGCCAGGTTACAGCAAAAATGCTGATTTCAACCTGTAGGTTGATGTTTGAAAAGTGTACCTATTACATTTATAAAGATGATTGTGATTGTAATTTAAATGGCCGATAGATGTTACACAGAGACGAAAAAGATTACATAAGCGTCTCCTCCTTCAAAATAAAAGCTAAAAAAGCTAAAAGCTTTCTTACACACTCTACAGACACAAACATACCAACTTTATCTCCTTTCAATCTCCTCAACCTCCCACTTTTATCTCCCTCTCCTTCCTTAGACACATTTGAGTTACACATGAATGAAAGTGGTTCTAAAGTGTATCTTCTATGTATAAAACTGCTTTTGTTCACTTTATTCATCCTAAACATATTTTTCACACTAGATCAAGAAACAAAAATAATAATAATAATAATAGCACGTTCAAACAAGAATATTGTCATAGCAATAGTTGTATGGCCCTGTATTTTACAATCGCATTGTGAAATCGCGCATCGTAATAATAAATAAACTGAATGACTTAAAAGTAATGATTTCAATATTGTAAACTTGGAGGAAAGAGCACAATTGTGTCTTCATGGTCATAGTCCTGAATGTGCTGTGAGACAAAAGTTATTCTGCTACAAAAACACAATTTACTGGAGGTGACCCTGTGCATGACCTGAGAAGAGAATAATGTCACATCCCTGGAGTCTCCTATGCCACAAATTAAAGGAAAAAAAAGTGAAAAAGCAAAGTAAAGGTTCACGCTAGCAACAGCCAATACGAACTTCAATAACTTCAAACGGCTGATAATTCAGTCTACATAAGCAATGTGCATCCAACACGTCTGAGCTGGATGAAAAGCTTGTCTCCAGTCTCTGCCGTGATGTGGACTGTCAGTGAGCGACATCTCAGTGCTGGGAAGTAGAAACACCCTGTCAGCTTCTCTGTGAACTTGGACATTGAACACAATGAATCTAACATTTGCCACACGAAAAGGCCGTTTTTAGGGAATATAACTGTTGTAATTTGGCAGAAGGGGATTCAAGCCCTATAAAAAACACACACACACACACAACTATGATTAAAGCAACTTCCAGATTTGAATCTGCAAGCACTGACTGTTCTGTCTGAAAGACCTTGATTAAACTTTATGCTCTGCGACAACGTTCTCAGATGTAATGTTTGCTAGAAATGTTCAAATGGGGGGATATCTGTTCCAGTTGGGTGATTTGAAGTGAACTGAGGAGGAGTCTGTCATGTTCAGATGGGGAATTGTCAGTCAGGGCAGATTGAATCTATTAGTGCTCAGTGATTAGCTCCTGGGCATCAGAGGTCTTTTGGTTCCTCAGCAGGAAATCTCTTTACTGGGCCTGAAACATTCAGCGTTCGCCGTCCCCCTTTTATAAACCCCTTTTCATGCCGGAGTGTGATCCCTGTCCCGAGGCCTTGCTTCAAACAGCCTCGCTTTCACACCATGTGTGACACAGATTCGATGCAGACCCCTCAGCGGGAACGCTGTGGATGCGCCGGGTGTGAGCCTCACTCGGGGTGACATCCTCCCTTTCCCCCTGATGTACATGCGTGCCGTTTTAATGTCTCATAGTGACGCAGCTCTCCAATCTTCCCCGGCCCACATTTTATTCTGAAAGAGATTTTAAATGTTCATTAATTTGAACAATCAGGTGCATAATGGCTCGGCTCCTCCACAGTCACAGAAGTAAATGGCTTTGACAGTTTGGCCTCATTTATGTTATGAAATATCCAGCAGCTCTGTGGAAAAATAACTTTATTGGATTGTGCATCTCTCTCTCTCTCTCTCTCTCTCTCTCTCTCTCTCTCTCTCTCTCTCTCTCTCTCTCTCTCTCTCTCTCTCTCTCTCTCTCTCTCTCTCTCTCTCTCTCTCGTTTGTTGTCTCTTCTTGTTTAATCTAGCAGGTTTGATCAAAAGAGTGGAACAACTAATCTGCGGATCAGTAATGTTCATGTCTATCCGATGTTTAGGTCGACATTGCACCAACTATTTATGGAAGTTACTAATATTTAACATGCACTGGGGGCAGATTGCTTACTTTAAAAAGCATTTTGTTATTTTGTTACGTAAATTGAATCTCTGCTGTTGCTCACTTAAAACGGTCTCATAACTGCCTGCTAACGCACACGATGGAAGCCCCATTGTGGTAAAAATGCAGGAGACATCTTAATTTAAATGAAATATGCAACACTTGCAGCAAAACAATTTCAAACCCCAACCATAAGGTTGATATTGTTTGAGGAGTCGATGCTGCATCAAAAATCACATCAAAATAGTCTTGAGCAGTTCAGTGGTCGTTTGTGTCTGATGTTTTATTTAAAGGGGAGCTAAAATAGAATAATAATTTTCAAAAAATCCAGTTTTCTGTGCATGAGAGAACGTTAAATTCAACTCAAAATGCAAAACAGCACATTGTTTGGGTCCCCAGCTTTACATTTACTGATATTTAATTTAGTAAGCTTTGTTGCAGGAGCTTGGATCCCTCAGAGAAACCATTTCAGAGTAAAAATAGTTCTTTGTTCCAGTTTTAACTGAGTTTATAATCTACATCCAGCTTTAGCGCCAACATTTTGTATCTTGTATCCATCAGCCATCCTTCTGGACGTTCGAAACATTTGCTTGTCTGCACATCTGTGATGCAAATCTTTCGTTCCACAAAGACCCAAAGCTGCTCTGTAGAACTGAGATCCAGTGACCGTGGAGGCCAATGGAGAACAGCGGAAATGTGAAGTTCTAGAAGCCAGTCTGAGCTGATTTAATGGTGAATTATGCTGTTGGAAACGGCATAAGAAGAAGGGTGCACGGTGATCAAAGGGATGGATATAGTCAGAAACAATACTTGGGTAGTCTGCTGTGTGTAAATTATTTTTACCTGGCAGTGAGGGGCCAAAAGTGGGACCAAAAAACAAACCCCTTCACCATTACACCACCAGCCTGAAATATATCAGGCTGGTGGTGTAATGGTCCAGTTTTTGGTGAGCATGTGTAACTTGTAGCCACATTTTCCTGTTCTTTCCTGACAGTAGAGGCGCCAGGTGGGATATTATGTCTCTAGCCCACCTGGATGAAAGGATAATGTGGTTTTAGTGATGCTATTCCAGTTAACATTGTTGTAATAAGGGCTTATTAGCGCTACTGTTGCCTATTTATTACCTCAAACCAATTTGCCAGTTCTTTTCTAACCATTGATGTCAACAAGGCATTTCTGTCCATGCAACTTTTACCCCTTTGGTTGTAGGGAGAAATTCCCTGCAGATTAACTGTTTCTGGATTACTCAAACCGGCTCTGGCATGAATAACCTTCGCTTGTTAAAAGTCCCCAACATCCCCTTTATAATTGATCTTTTTAAATTTCAGCAACCATCTTCAATGCTTCTGCCTAAATAGTTGGTTAGCTGCAATGGGATTAGTTTAGTCATGTTTGTGTTATCAAGCAACTGAACAGGTTTACTTAATAAAGTGGCAGGTATGAGTACTGTTCTTGAATAAACATATTGTGAAAAATGGCATCCTTTTAAATTGTACATAAAGCTCTTTCTAGCTTTCCCCCAGCTGCCAATAAGATGACAAAAAACACTAATAGTATTTAATAGGTTGACACTGATGAGGGAGCCACAGAAACATCGCTTAGTCGTTTGGAAATTCTGCAGATCCTGAGGAAACATCTTTGTTTCCTCTTATAATGGTGCTGCCCCTGTGGGGATGTCCAAGGAAGGATAAGATGTCCAAGGAAATTGCATGGGAATGCACACTGTACATGGGCTGAGTACTATGGACAAACACTGAAAAGAGGGTATTCTTTTCCACGATACAGTGAGGTTTTAGAAAGTCTTGCCAATCCTGGAGACGGTAGGGCAGTTTCAATTCGGTATGTTTACCGATTGATTTTCCATTAATTTAAAGGGAGGTCACGATGACCTTTTGGTTAATAATTAGAGAATAAAAAAAAAAAAAAACTAATAAAAGCATATACAGTCCTTTTGTAGACTAGCAAATAATTAAAATAATAACTAAACACTGTCCTGATGTTTCCTGACAATTTTTTTGTTAACATAAAATTGCCCTTTAGGAGTCTTTCAAACTGAAATCTACCTTCCTGACATATAAGTTTCCTTGTGGGTCTTAGAGCATCTTTAAGAAGTCAGAAACTAAGCAGTGGTTCTTTAGTTTTAATATATCAGCAAGAAATCTGAAAGTATATATGGTAAGCAGCACAACAAAAGGTTAAATAATATATATTCTTTGTTAGATTCTGCTTGACTTCCAGTAATTAAGTTCACAAATATTTCATTGGCGACACAAAGACTGCATCTGACAAACTGCCACGCTTCATTTTGCTTTGCTAGAGAAATATTATCCTCGTCCACATCTGAAAATCAAACATAACCTACAGCACAAAACTGTTCGTAAAGTATTTTTTATTGTTTATTTTAGATTTCCTTGTTAAAGTTCAACCTCTTCTTTTTACCGTAACTGGTTCCGTCACTCTGCTGTGTATCTCTGTTCTTCGTTTCAAAAGCTTAGGAAGACATGAAACGTAATTTGATTCCCAGCAAACCCAGACGGCCAAGTATGAAACAATGTGCTACGTTAGCACCAAATCAATTACATAATGTATAAACCAGCATGGCTGGCATCGACCTACTTTATAGTCCTGAACCACATTTCCTGATCTCACAGCTTGTTATGAAAATGCTTCACTTACATCAGCATGCTGCTTGCTTGAACTCAAAAGTGGAACTGTGCATCAGAAGCAACACACTTTAAAGACATTATGGGAGTTAATTTTCCCCCAAATCTGCTTAATTTCCTCATATTTAGACATGGCTGTCATTACCCTTTTATAACATCAGCACATATTCCAAGGTAGGGCTGGACGATAATTCAGTAACGATACATATCGATCGATAGACGTATATCGATGATAGAAAAAAGGGTAAATAAAATAGGTCGCTAAGCAGCAGCATAAAATAAAACATATGTTTTGAATTTGTTGATAATTATCGATATCGATCCAATATGATTTCTGTTTTATCAATATGTGTTTTTTTATATATTGACCAGCCAAATAACATACATATGACAAATAATTGTGATCAAGCCCGAGAAGAAAGGTTTTTGTAATAATTTGATGTTTTGAGTGGTTTCAAACTCACAAATTCTAATGAATCTTTGAGACAATAATTCAATTTAAAACCAAACCCATAAAAATGTGTTGGCTTAGACCTGGATATGATTATATAAAGGCATTAGAATGTCGTTTTACACTGATGATTGAGACAGATACTGTTCGGCAATGCAAGACAATGCAAGGGCAACTTTAAGCGTAAAGCACATTTCATTACTGAACATGAACAGAACAAAGAAAATAAAACATACAGAGAAAAGCACATAGCCGAGGAATAATAGCAGCAGGTCAAGACAGAAGTTGGACTACAGACTTCAACATTAACATTCAAAGGCAACTCTAAACAGAGATTAATTTAAATGAACTCAGGCTTTCAACACTTTTACAGTTTTCTGGAAGTTTGTTCCAGATAAGTGGAGCATAGGAACTAAATGCTGCTTCTCCGTGTTTAGTTCTGGTTCTAGGTATGCAGAGAAGGCTGGAGCCAGAAGACCTTAATGGTCTGGAGGGTTGATACACTGATAACAAGTCTGTGATGTATTTAGGTGCTAAGCCATTCAGGGATTTATAGACTGACAGAAGTATTTTAAAGTATATTCTCTGACATACAGGGAGCCAGTGTAAGGACTTTAGAATTGGGGTGATGCGCTCCACTTTTTTAGTCTTAGTGAGGACGCGGGCAGCAGCGTTCTGGATCAGCTGCAGCTGTCCACTTTTTAAGCAGACCTGTGAAAACATTGTGGCAGTAATCAATTCGACTAACGCTAAAAGCATGGATTAGTTTTTTCAGATCCTGCTGAGACATCAGTCCTTTACCCTGGAAACGTTGTTCAGGTGATTGAAGGCCAACTTTGTTATTGTGTTTAGATGCCTTTGAAGGTTCAGGTCTGAGTCAGGTTTAGGTGAGTGTAAAAGAATAAAAACCCAAGTCTCTGTTTAGGCTCTTTCTTTTTAAAGCTGTAATTAGACGCAACATATTGTTTTCTGTCTGGTGCTGTCTAACAGATTTGTTTAGTTTTTCTTTAAATAACACATTAAGAAATAAACGTAGCTTGCAAAAAACAAAAACACAGATTTTCTGTTCTCTCCACGCATCATACAAACATAGACAGAATGTACAAATACAGTTACATAATCCAACTTAATGTGACTTGGAAAAACAAGATTTAAGCACTGCGTGCGTAGGCTGGTGAAATCAATGAACAGCTGTTACAATCCTTAAGTGTGTGGGTTTGGTTTTCTTTTTGTCTTCATTATCTGTTTTCAACATTTCATGTTGCTTATTAAGTTCCTAAATTAGGTTTTCTAAGAAATCAGCCCCCAACTTGCAGCCAGAGCCTCTTTTTTTCACAGGGAGTGAATTTCTACTTGCACTAAATTTACTGTAAAAGAAATTACAGCTAACTTTCCTCAGAGCTGGCTTTTAATGAGGGTTAGATGTCAACCATCTGCAGATGCACAGGATGTAGCACATATTCTGCTGCATGTTGATACAGATTTCTACAGTTTTCCTGCTGACCTCTGGTCTCACACTGTCAGGAAGGGCCCTCCTCAGGTCCGCCTCCCCAGCAAATTCATTTCTAGATCTGTTCATCCAACAACCATGAAAAGACAGCTGCTCTACATTTTGGAAATCTTTAGATAACTTAATGTTGCAGTTTGTTGCAATGGACACATTAATGCTGTTCTCTCCACATATTTTGTTTTATTAAGTTTGCATCCAGTCCACATGCACATGAGGATGAAGAAAGGTATCTGCACTTTTTCCCTCCCTTGTACATACTTTGCGGGCAGCAAACCACCGATTAACAGTCTAATAATATATAATTTTCTTTGTTAGCGGTGCAAGTTTCAAATATTTTTTAAAGCATCCCGAACTCCTCCAGATGTCGTGAAATTCTTAACATCCCATGGATACAGTATGCTAAAATTATGGCCTCATCTCCTGCCCGTGTCTTCTGCTGCTCCTGGAGCTGGATTGCAGGTTTTAGTGCGCTGGAGAACATCTGTTCGGGGTTTAATTATACTGTAGCTCCATATTCTGCACACAGGCTCCGTGTGCTGTCACCTTTGGAAATCCTGCAGCTGGTATGAAATAAATGATGGTCCGCTCAAATGGCTTAAATGATTTCTACATCAGTGAGTTATAGCCACATTCATTCTGTTTGAGTTTACAAGGCCTACTGAGGGTGTAACCATGACTGGTAAAGACGAAGAAGAGCTCCATCCGCATCAAACCAGTTACTGTGTGCTTAATTCTCTTAATATCCGTATATGTGTAACTATCTAGAGAGACAATTAAGGTGATGGTAAAATCCCAGTAAATCCTTGCTTTAACATTGTTGGTGTTTACTTTTCAGAAAGAGTCTGATTGGTTTGGAGAACTTCAATCTAATGAATGAAATTGAAGCATTTTGTATTTAAGACTGTCTTTGATTGATAATTGAATTTGATGTTATTTAATCATGAACAAGTAAAACCTTGAATAAATCATGTCAGTGTTTGCTTTCCCTTTATATATATATATATATATATATATATATATATATATACTGTATATATATATATATATATATACTGTATATATATATATATATATATATATATATATATATATATATATATATACTGTATATATATATATATATATATATATATACTGTATATATATATATATATATATAATATATATATATATATATATATATATATATATATATATATATACGGCATCATAAATCCCATGAGTATAGTTTAAGTAGTCATTCAACACACTGTGGGTTCAAGTTGCACCGACTGTGACGCAAAAACCGAATTGATGCTCATTAAATACAAAGCATGCTCGCTGTAGCGGGAGAGCCTCAACAACAAAACAAGTTCTCACCTTTCTTGCAGTTTTCTAGACTTCAAACCAGAATCAGAACGAGGACAGCAGTGTTTCTGTGGGTTACATCATTCTGGGAAAAAGGAAATTTCAAACTGAAGACGCAAGAGAAGTAGAATATTTTCTGCATTCCAGGAGAAATCCATTTTTCATTACCTGTTTTTTGAGGGTAGATATTGAAAACCTGACTGTGTGAAGAGAGACTCCCTGAACATGAACTCTAGATACTAAGCTTGTGTGCACAGCTATTTTGTATGTACTTTATTATTGCTCAGCATAATTTAGAGAGCAAAGAGAGGCTTATGAAGAAAATAAAATTGCAAAGCAGCAACATTTTCAAAACGGTCTTTACGGGCTCAGCAAAACCAAAAACAGAGCTGTCAGCAATGCCCAACAGATGTAAGAAAGGCATTAGTATTAATTGCTTAGTGTCTTTGTTGCCCTCTAAGCGTTGCAACATGTTCTGACTTGAATATTTCAAGTAAAACAGGGCATCAAAAATCTGAGGAACTAGAGGTCAAGAAAATGTCACGGCCAAAGGTTTAAGCAGTGAAACAAAAGTAGTGCTTTTTTACTTTAGGTAATTACAGTGACAATTCACATAAATGTTGGTTAGATGGGTATAAATTCATTGCAATGAGTTTAAAAAATTACTTATTGTACTGTTTTTTCTTTCTAACACGAACTTTGAGAAACTAATTTAATTTAAATTAAGTCATAAGGACAGGTAAAGCTATGAAAGAGTCTTGCTAATATTATTCTAATTAGCAGACTGTGTGTTTTAGAAAACAGGGAAGATGTCTAGACTTTTTGAGTTGGTAAAGGTTACCTGCAAAGAAGTGTTTAACAATCCTTGCTTTCCCTCAAAATGCCCTTAAATATACAATAAATCGTATCAACAATGTCACACCTGGATAATCCAGTGAGAAAGACTTAAAACATTTGCAAGAGGCCATCTCCTAATATAGAATACAATTATAAAAGTGTGAACAAAATCAAGAGCAGACATTGACATCCAACAGCTTGCACAGGTAACTAGTTTAGATGGATGATGTCTTCTGTGGTAAGATGGCTATAAATATAAAAGTTAGCCCGTGTTCTCTCGCTAAGGCATCGATTATAGCAGAGACTCAAGAAAGCAGCCAGGTGAATGAGAACGTGCAGCGCGTCACACCCACACGAATGCCCATATTCATGAATTGAAGATCCAGCCTATAGAGGAAACTGCGGTAAATAGAGGATAACTCATTTAACACGTTGGGCAATTGTAAGGGCATGTATGGGAGAGAAAATAAAATAATATTTAACTTCAAAACCTGCATTATTCACCTTTAAGTTTAGATTTGAATAAGAGGAGGAACACTACTGTTTTTGACAACTCAGACAAATTTTCTTAGCTGTTTCCACATGACTGTGCGGTTTAGAAGAATCACTCAGAGACAGCAGCAGAAAATCTGATTTTTGAAAGTTTTTTTTTTTTTAACCAGCTAGAGGGCAGCTTGGGTCTCTCGAGAGTTTTTAAGACAGGTGGTGGCTTCTTTGTTACATTTTGTTGTAGTGACTTCAGTAGGGCTTCTGACCCAAAGAAAGTTAAAAAAAAAACCCACATAAAATAATCTGTGCTGTGTTTCTGTGAAAAAGATCAAGTTTAGTTTTCAATTCTGCAACAAATCTAAATGAACATATTTGCTCTTCTAATGTTTAGAGAAAGCTGTATGTTTTTATTATATAGCCATAAAAATTGGGGTCGAAACATTTATTTTAGAGTTCTGGGGTCATTAAACATTCAGAACGTGCTGACCTGTGTAAAACCATGGAAAAGTGGGAGTCTTAATAAGCGCAGTGAGAGAGGCTACTCATTTGAGCATTAAAATTGGACTTGATGTTACAACGGTTGCAAAACTTAATTATATGTCAATACTGAAAAAGATTGAAGAGGATATTAATACATGGAAACACTTGCCGGCTTCGGTGCCAGCCAGAATTTCAGTTATTAAAATTAATATATTACCTGGAGTAAAAATTTTAAGCTCAATGATCCTGCCTCCTCCCCCAGAAGTCTACTGGCATAAACCTGACACAATATTTTAAGAAATTATGTCTGGAACAGCAAGCACCCTAGCATTAAGGGGCCAGTGTTACAGATAGATGTTTGTGCATGTCCTAACTTTAAGCTCTATTGTTGGGCCTGTATGCTGAAGGGTTTATCATGTAGGTTAGATGAATAAAAAAGTGTTTCCATGGAAAGATACTGAGCAAGACCTTATCTTACCATTGAATATAAACAATTTTCCTTTTTACAGGAGGGATAATTAAAACATTTTGCTTATTCCATGGTCAAATTTTAACACATATGTTCGTAACATTTATCACATCAGAAACATACTTAAAATTAAAGAGTAAGCAGTATTCATCCTCTCCATTATGGAATAACAAAAATCTTTTATGGGGGTGGGGGAGGGACCATTTTATAACAGGGATTGGGATATTAAAGGTAGTAAAACCATATGAGATATTATTGGAGAAACCTCTATTCTGAGCTTCCAGCAACTGATGTGAAAATATAATATTGATGAGCCTTCTTTGTTTTTTCTGTTTCAGGATAAGGTCTTATTGTAAGGCATACAGAGTACCTTGGGGCTTAGAGTGGATTGGTCACCTAGTTATTAACTGGTTACAGGATGCGCCCAGAAAGACTGTTTCACACGTTTATAACAACTTGATAGCCATAAATGTCTGTTCCTCCTCGGGAATAAAAACTTGGGATGAAGATCTTGCATAGGACTCTAAACCGGACTGGGAATTGTTTTCCCATAATGTTAAGAGGGACTCTAACAATCCTAATCATCGGCATATTTGACACCAATTATTAGGCACAAAATTGGTCAGACCCTTGCTGTTCATTCTTCCACCGGAGACTCATTTAGATTCATGCTTTTCTTGTCATTTATTACGTTCTATAGGTCTTCCCGCATTCTGTTTTTGCTATTTGGTTTTTGCCATATTAGTTCACGTCTCCATGTTTATAGCATATATATATATATATATATATATATATATATATATATATATATATATATATATATATATATATATATATATATATATATATATATATATATATATATATATATATATATTCCACGTTAACGGATTTCTTTACTTCTAGCCTTCTAGAAGTCTTGTGGTTGTGTTCTCAGTTAGATTCTGTCCTTATATCTCTGTCCAGCTCCATTTATGCATATTTCAGTCTGTCACCCTCTACAATCAAATTAAACTGATTCAGTCCAAGTTGTCATGACACTCATGGTTCCCACCTGTTTCCCCTTGCTATTTGAACTCCCATTTTTCATTTCTCCCTGCTGGGTTTCCCTGCTGCCATGCCACGTCATTGTTTTCATCTATAGTGTCCATACAAAGCCTGCCTTTGTTTGCTTTTTTTTTTTTTCGTCAAGCTGCAAGTTTTCCTTTTTCCTAAAATGTCTTAACTCACCAAGCAAATTCTACCTACCTGTGTGCATTTGCTTACTACTCCAGGAAACCCAGTCCTGACAGTTTGGGAATGTCCGGTGGTTCAGGATCTCTGGGTCAAAGGTATCAGCTGTCTTGCTGAAGTAACTTGAGTTCCTCTTCTTCTGGATCCAGCTGTTTATTTAAGTGATGATTCATGGCTATCTCTTACGGATAAAGCTTGTAAAATCTGGCTGGCTGGTCTGAAGGTAAGTAAGAAAATTATAGCCTAGAGGTGGAGAACCCCTAATGACACCTTTTGCTCACTGGTTTTGATAATATATGGATATTGCATACCTGGGCCTGTCATCAGCGAGGATCAATAATGAAACTTCAAATAGAATTGCAACTTGGACAGATTTAACGAGGAAACTTAAGAGACTATTCTCTGATTAAGACCTGGAACTTTAGACTGTCGGTATAGTGGACTCTCGGGAGAGGGGATGGGGAGGGTTAATGTTAAAATGTTAAGCACAGAAATTGTTAATATGTATGTAAATTATTGTGCTGTAAACTTCACACCTCCCTATAAAAAATTGATGAGAAAAAAGAAAAGTGACAGACTTTTGGGTTTGATAGTCTGTTAAAGCTTTAAACTGTCTTGCCAAACCGATTTCTTGCAAATTATTTCTCTGCAGACTGGACTAAACGGGGTTCTAATGAAAACATCACATTGCCTAATTAAAACATGCCGTTTATCTATATAGTGGGAGGGGCCATTTTCTTTGTTAAACGCAGCCTGTCCAAAACACTGCTGCGAGTAAATTACCCAAATATTGTCCTCCCTTCACTGGCTGCCTGTACGTTTTAGGATTGTTTATAAGACATACTTTTGTTTTTTTTTTATGTTTAAACAGCCATTACCTCCTTATTTATTGGAGATATTGCACAAGCATGTTCCCAGTAGAGGTCAGGTAACCTCCTGCTTTCTGATGTTCCTCGGCTGTTTTTTTTTAATAGCTTTATTTTATAATCCTTCACTGTTTTAATTGTTCTTATTCTATTGGTTTTACAGTAGATGCATTTTATTGCTTATTTTATGAAACTGTTTGGTTACTTCGGGTGTTTAAAATGCTCTATTAAAAGCTTGATTAATTGATAGAATAAATATTTTTAAACAACAAAAATAAAGATCCAATTTGCTAAAAGCTTCCAGCTTTCACTGTCAAATCTTTAACTTTTACAGGCTCTTTGACGCTGCTTAATCTGTTGTGACCATCAGGTTTCCCAGGGATCAGTCTTTTACCAAATGTCTGTGTTATATTTACCCTTAATCTCCAAGAAGTGACACTTTTCCTGGTTGTTTCTGGCTGAAATCTCTTGTTGTCTGATTTCCAAGCACGGGCAGATACTGACTTCCAGCCAAAGAACACAACAGTATGTTTCCCTCAGTGACAGCTGCGTTAATTTAAAACTGTGAAAATTGCCAAGGCTGAGTCACCATTAGTCATGTGGCTCCGGTGAGACGTGTGTCCTCAAAGACAAACTGCTAAATAGTTAGGAACAGCTGCAGAAGATGGTGAACAACGTTGAGTCTTGAATCCCAAATTATTCAAATTCTGTCTGTTGTTACCAGGAGAAGTATGTTAAGATACGATAAAAATACAAAGAATGCTGCCATTAAAAAGTACATATATACATAACAGGGTTGTCTGCTGAAAAGGCAATATCTTTTTTGTCTAAGAGAAATGAACACCATTGGAATCTATTCAGGTTATTGTTCATGGGTCTGTAAATATTGCTTTTCCTCCAACACTGTACCACTGTGGTTTAGACAAAAATAACTAAATTAAAGATACCATCAAGAATGTAAGATGGGAAATTTCTGTGGAATTAGGACATTAAGCGTGCCATCAATAAAATTCCTGTTCAAACACGCATGTTGCATCTGGAGAGAGTTTGGAAGAGAATTTAATTGGAGGCAAAAAGTATGAAATTGAAATCAATGTTTAGTGTACAAGAAGTTGAAAGTGATAGAGAGGAACTGCTGAAGAAACATTTTGTGACCATATGAAGAAAAGGGAGAAAGTATCAGGAGGATGCACATGTGCTTCATTAACACTTTTCTATTATTTCACACTAAGTTTCTGCAGTTAAGCGGCTATCTGTGTGACATTTTCAGGAACTTGTGTTCTTGAGAACTAACTATCCCCCTTATTTTCAGCTAGAAACACGGTTCAGACTCTAAACAAAGCAAAAGACATTGAGATTTTTCCAAATGTTTTAGCTTTTAAATATTTCAGTATTTTGTAATATTTTGTGTGTTTGTTTTATTTAGCATACGGACCAACTGGAGCAAATTCGAAATTACTCTTGGATTACCCAGCGAGAGCAATTTCAGTGCAATAGCTGCTGTCTATGTAGATCTCACTTAATTAAAATTAAAGATAAGTTTATAGATTGTTTTTCTGGGCTTAGACCAAGCAAAATTGCCTCGAGAAAAAAATTGTCTAAACTTGGACTCAAAATCATGAATTCATAAGGTGCACAAAAAGTCTGTAAGCCATACAAAAACACCAGAAGGCATACATTAAAACTCTAAGACAGCTTTAATTGGTGTAGCATTATTAACAAATATCATGTATTATTAAGTTGTGATGCTGATGTATACTGTCAATGTGCAGAATATACACATAACATTTTATTTTTACTTGAAGAAAGTTATAGTCTACACTGAAATGAGCCCTTTGCCCTTTGGCTGAAAGGTCATCGAGGAAGAAAAAGCCATTACTCCAAAAAAAAAAAGCATAAAAAGCAAGATTTATTTTTTATTTTTTTAAACTACCCCTGCAGAGTAGTTCTGCTTAGCATTAGGGATATTTCCAGAAAGTATACTCATTGCACGATTGACTATATTCATTGTTTTTTATGGCACTAGTTGCAATAAAAGTCCATGGGTTGAGACTCAAACCTGACACAGCTGCATCAAGGACTGAGGCCTCCAAACATGGCTCTACCTCTGCTCCCCCACCGCGGCCAATACGACTCAAACCAGCTTTAGGTTAGGGAGGCCAAACTGATGTAATAGTAAACTGTGTTTGTATAACCTTCAACCATTTGGATTATTTGTGTGTTGGTGCCTGAGTGTCTGTGAGTTGGCATATGTGTAGAAACAAGTGTGTTTGTGTTGAGTTGGTGTATGTAAGCGAGTTTATCTATTTTAAAAGTGGCAAGAACATTAGAAGGCCTGCAACTTCACAGCCTCCTTAAGAGTGGATCCCGCTCCAAAAGGCCACAGTAGTACCAAGCAGACAGATGCAAGGCATCACCAGGTTAGACATAACCTGACTCTCTCTGGATGGATGTAATACCGCCGAGCTCCACACATCCATCCGGTCTCACTGCCTTTGGGAGGGATTTCAATACCACAGAAAATGGATGAGCCAATCAGGATCGCCGGGTGGGATTTTCATAGATCTGACCTATCAGAGAAGCGACAGAGAACGGCTTTGCAGGCTTTTGAAGTGGAAACGATGGTTTTGGTTTCGATGTTGATTTTGATGTCAGTGGTTGAAATAGCCCGTCAGTAAAGATGATGGACAAGTGGTTTATCCAATCATATGCAGGGATTTTTGATAAGGCCCCTCTTTCTGAAATACATCTCCAATGGAGCGATCCCAGATGGATGTCGAGAGTCAGGTTAGGTTAGCCATACCCCTCACACAGAGGCACAGAAGCAGCAGCCTCAGGCCAGACCATGGTGTTTGGATATGTGGCTGTGGTAATGTGTGATGTTTCAATGAATGGAAGTATTTGTTTACAGTATTCTTTTACACATGTGAGCATTGGAATCCAAAGTCCAATTCATTGTTCGTACCAACAAAATTGGCAGATAACGTTGATTCTTCAGTTTGATACCCTCTATGGCTTCCCACACGCTCATCCACTTTTTCAGTGTTTTGTCTTGCTGCTCTCTGCCTTTCCCAACTTCCTTTACTTTGTAGGTATATATATATATATATATATATATATATATATATATATATATATATATATATATATATATATATAAAACCAACCAGGCTATGTCTACACAGCAGGCAAATCCGAGCCAGATCTGATCTTTTTGCCCATATTTTTTCCATATCTGTGTTTTTCACAGCCGTATGAACGGTCCGATTCCGATCTTCTCCTATCCCCCCACCAAAAAAAAGAAAAGAGAATTGACTTGTGCCACTTCAATATGTGGTACTAAATTGAATACGTATCTGAATACGTATTTTTAAAGTGTCCGCAGTCTGAACGGTCACATTGCATTTCATCCGTCTTTTACGTCACAGTCCTGGCTCTGACTACACATCCACACAGCCTCCTCTCTAACAGTGGCCGTCACAACTCCACAAAAGGCCGTTGTTTATAGCTGTGCTCTTTCTCCTTATTATGATGTGATCTTAATATTGTCAGCTCTCATCACTCAACAATTTCATAACACAGAGTAGTAGTATCCACTACTACATCTTTTTTTCTTCAAAGAAGTTTATCGAATACTACTAATGACAACTACATCCACCATTACTTTCATACACAGTGTACTGCTGTGTGACGTTTACTTTCTCCTTCTGTTATCTGCGCATGCTTGAATGGGTCACATTTAATTAGTAGTATGAACGACCCCGCCGTAAAAAACAACAAACCCTGAAACGATTTCAGCAAAAAAAATCAGAATTGAGCATCAACACCTGTAGTGCGAATGTAGCCTTAGGTTATCTATCTCTGCACATAGTACATGGAAATATCTGGTGTCAACTACGTATCTATGTCTGGTACATAACAGATGGAAGTAATCCCTTTTAAATACTTCAACTTGAATATAAAGTGCAATTGAATATCAATAAAGGCCACAATTTCAAAATATATGGCCGTGTTTGAATGTTTTAAGGAGGTTCAGCACCCTCAGAGGTTGGCTGCATGGTTTGATCTTTTTAAGCTTGTTTTCATCAGTTTCCACTGCTCCCTCAGCGCTCTGTACGTTCCTCTAACACAGACTGCAGGCTGTGCAGACTACGTGGCAGAGCCCAGGCATCAGGATTATATACCCAACAAGCAGAGCTGTTGGTATGCTGGTCCTGAAGGCTCTGCCTCCTACTGTAGCAGCAGTTTGCTGCCTTTATTGGCTCCCTGTATGAGGTATGCTTCTCCTAATGACTCAACTTTCCTTCATGTTGCTCCACATAAAAGATGTATATGGAAGAAAGTAAGATATTTTCAAACAGGCTTTTTTTTTTTAGTGGTGGTGGGTTAATTTCTCATGTTTTTCTAATTCTTCAGATGAGGAAAACAATAGAGTGATCCAGCAGTAGACTCATTACAACACGATGGCACAACACTGGCATTCATTTAGTGATCTGATGCAACAACGAGGTTATTTAAGGAACATTTTTTTAATGTTTTTGCGTCAAATTTCTGCAAAACCTCTGCATTCAAGAATAAGAAGCCCAATTACAAACACACTGAGCTGTCTTTAACTATAAAGGGGCATGTTTTCTTATTCACTGCTGCTGCTGGATCTTTAGGAACATGCTGGGAATACCTGAAATACTTGTTTTGCTGTTTGGATTCTACAGTTTTTTGAGCCGTCATTGTGATGGCACGGGCATTCGTGCGTCTTTAAATCTAACAATTTTTAACTTTATCTCAAAATGGAAAAAATTGATAAGACATCTGCTGGAAAAGCTTCTCCCCCACCTCCCCATCGAGGAAGAAAACTTGTTGCTGAGCTCAAGCTGGTCGTCCACGAAGAGAGAAGTTGAGCTGCTCACCTTTCCTAATTACAGGATCTCTGCTGATTGGATGTTTGGCAGCGCAGGAGCCAATCCTGTAGAGCCTGACGGCATGTCTCAACCTTGTGACATGGCTTTTTTTTTGTTTTTTAATGATCAAGGGGGGCTCCTTAAAAATGTCTCCCTGCACGCCCGGCTCATACGGCGGAGAGAGCTTTAAGGTTCAGACAGCTTAGAAAAGGCACCCCTCCCTCCTGAGAGACCCGCTGGATCCAGAGGTGATTGCAGGAGGCCACATCCTCTGCACCTTTGCAGGTAACGAGTGAAGTTATTTTTCCGTCTTTTAGAGAGGCTGTGGGGAATTTCTGGCAATGACTATAAAAAGGGCAAAACCTAACAAGGATTTACAAGCCATGATAAACCCTGAAGAATTCATCTTTGTGAGAGTAGCAGCTGTAATTCAACAGCCATCCATGCAGCAACAGAAGAAGGCATAACAAGCTATCTGTGGTTTGATTGTTGAGTTCGGTCGCTGTATTTGATATCCTGATTATTTTCCATAATCCCTCAAAAGCTCTATTAGTGCATGTCCTCAATCCTCTCTATTGTCTCTGCATCAGCCTGTTAAATAAAACCATTCTCTTTGTTCTGAAAGCATTGTGTGTAAAGGATTTCCATTTCTAACAGCCAGCTGAAAGGAAAGAAGATGAGAAGATCAGTCCAAGTCTAATGCATTGTAACGTGTTGTATTTCACTGGCAGATGGTAATCCCGCAGAAACCCGGAATATTGTTCCCTTTCTGTTCTTACAGGAAGCACATAAAGCATAAAATGGCACATTTTGGACGACCGTGGCCCTCCCTCATCCGCACTGCTCTCCTGTTAGCAATTGTTTTATTACCAGGTGAGACTTCAATGAACAAATGTGAGCAGATTGTTGTTTCTAGTATTTATCATGCTTTTAGTGCTCTACAGTTAAAGCAGCTTTTTGTAAAATATGGAAAAGAGATAGGTGGAGGAAGAAATAACTTAATGCAACTACATTTAAAAAGAAATAGAAGACTGATATCCCAGCATGTGTATCAGTAAAAAAAAAAATCCTGGTTCATGAAAACAGTTTATGAGTAAAATGATACCAAAGTAAAGATCTTTTTTCTTGAAGAACATGTTTATTGTTATTATTAAAGGTACTATTCCAATTACTACAATTATCTCCCCTTGTTGTTATAGTCGGGTCACCTGCTGAATCTGAGCCAGTAAGAGCTGTTCTGTGACTATTGATGCTCTGGTCCATGTTGGGGTTGTCAGTTTTGCCTCTAATTCTTTATTGGAATATATTCAAAGGGAGTTTTTCCTGTGGTTTGATAGGACTAAAACTATTACCAAATCCTACTTTATCTCCTCTCCATCTTTTTTTCAGGGTTTAAATCTATGTTTGTGTGGGGTAAAGTTTCCTGATTATTTCTGTGGAACAGGAGGAGGGCAAAAGGAGATTTTAAGGGTTTTTTAGCCCATTTAAATGGAGATTTTTCCAGGTCAGCTGCAATTGAAAATACACTTACAAATGTAAATATTTTCTCTGTTAACTTGCTTTGAATGTTATAATAGCCACTGTAATTCTAGTTGTTGTTCTTGTTAAATTGTTAACCTACACACAAACATAGAGAAATTATGATTTATCAGCTTCTTGGAAGAAGTGTCCCATTTCTCAGTTTCTCTTTGGACCTTCCACAATGGCTCTAACAACTTTTTTGAAAAAGGATAACTACACAACTAATACCATTTTAATATAGATTGAATAACAAATAAATGTCTTAGCATTTTTCCCTCAAACAATTAAATTGAATCTACAAAGCAGAATGATGCTAAAAATGCAAGTAATATCTATCTAAATATGTTTTTATTATCATTTGACTGAAAACAGTGTGCTTTTTTTTTTACACCTTATTTTCCACAGAATAAACCCTGAAACTGTAACCATCCTCTTTTTGTAGAAGTTTTATGATTTATTTTCTTTTTCCCTTCACAAGCTAAAACAGAAATAAAATGGTGGTAATTTAAAAATGCTAACATTTCCTATTGTCCTACATTAAACATTGTTAAAAAATGCTCTAACATGAGCGGCTCTAAAACAGTTTTACTTAGCTGGACTGGGGACAAAAATGGCTCTTTGGATTGCAAAGGTTGATGAGCCCTGCTCTAGTTGATAGAGCTGATTTCATGCTTTTGTAGAACATGTTTTAAATCGATGCTTCAGCTATACAAAAACAGTGGGAATCATACAGGCTAATTGCAAATTACTGATAATTTGCTTTGCATTGAATTTAGTGAAGTCTACTGTTGTGCCTTTCTAAATATCTTATAAAAGCACATTAAAGACATTTGGACCTGGCAGCAGGTTGTTTCTGGGCATGGATCTGTTTTTTTTTTTTTTTGTCTTTCCAGAGTTGTAAAGATGTGTTTCTCCCTGTCTTCTTGAAAGTAAAACATCTTGTTAACATGATGCTTTCTGGAACTACAAAGCCATGTTGGAGTTAAAAAACATATAAGGATAACTGAACATTTGTGTAATAATCAGCTGACCTTTCTTATAGTCCTAAATGTCTCCTTGAAACCTCGGCGGATCAGACGACACCCAGACATGTCCTCCCCTTCCCACCAGCCACATTTACAGTGGATCCATAATTGGTTTGTGTGAGGGCCCACTCTTTGTAGTTTTACAGGTAAACTCAGAGGAGGCCCCCCAGCTGTGGCATAAACACCACCGTTTTAGTTCAAAGCTAAACAACGCAAAATGCTTGGGGCTGGATGGAGGAGTGGAGCAGGAGGGGTAGGGGGTGTTTAATTTGCAGGATGCTGCCTGCGTCGGGGCGCCAGAGCTCCAGCACCTGCCGCTTTTCACCCGGCGGCTTATTAGCAGCTCAGCATTTTCCCTGATGTTGAGAGAAAGCCCAACATCTGGTTCCAGTTAGCGAATGTTGCTGCTGCTAATGTGGCTCCTGTTTGTGTTTTTACAGAGTTTCTGGGGGCCGTTCCAGTGGGGCAGGACAAGCAGGAGGAAGGTTTGGATACGTCTGACGTGGCATGAGACACTCAAGGGCTTTAAAAAAGCTCAATTACTAAATATGTTGATAACAAAGCATTGAATTCTCCTCTCCCACTCAGCATGGATGCGCCTCAAGCACTTCAATATAGATTTGGTTTAAATCCTTACACTCTTGTAAGGGTGGAACCGTTTGTTAAGTTTGACTAATTATATTAAAATAAAGCTTTCCTTTGTTAAATTGCGCCTTTGTTCTTAAATCTAAATAACACACAAGCAAATGTAACCTTGTTGTTTGCAGAACATGTTCATGATTAACATATACTGATCTGGAAATATGCTCATTAATATCAACGTTCACTGTTCTGAAGCTTATTTACTCCTCAAGTAAAGTAAAAAAAGAGACACTTTTTGAAAGTGTCTTTATTTCATATGCATAAGGAGATCATTCTAGTGTCTCTTTACTGTTTGCAATCAAAATCTGGCATTTAGGTTTCATAGATAATGAGATAATTCTGTCAAATTAGGAAATATCAACTCGGCATGTGATGCAAAACTGATCATCTCTGAAATAACAATTTCTTAGCATAATACATGTATTTACCAATAAGGCTAATATACGCACAAAAATCGTACAGCACAACTAAAACCAACATACCAACATATATGATTTACGAACATAAACAACAATATCAATAGAATATAATCAATACTGAAAGAACTTACAACAATTTATTTCCATATCTAAAACATCCATGTTTTGCATTCACACGGACAGACAAGCGACCATGAGAGTCACTTGCTTATGGAACTGATTTGAATAAAATAAACAAACAAATAGCAACAAGTGCTCAATTTAAAGGCCTTTTTTAACATCTCAGTAAAAGCTTTTAAGGGCATCAATAGGAACAAGTCTTGGAAACAAATGCAGCAACCTCCTGTACTTTTAAATACAAGAGGAGAAGGCAAAAAATAACTTTAAAATGAAAAACGTGGCAGCATCACGGTCCATGAAAAGACAAACCGGAGCAAACAAACTGGAGAAGATAATGCACAGTGATGAGTGAGAGTTTTAAGGTTTGGGATGAAAACTATTTTTTCTGCTTTTTCACCAGCTGCTGTGAGACTATCAGGCTGATAGCATTAAAATATATTATCTATTTGTATTTTATTTGAAACAAAAAGAGTTTAATCAGAGAGAAAACTGATTTACAGTTTTGTTTCTACACACAAAGTTTATGGAACATTATTAAAAGGTTCTTAGGGCTGATAAGAAATAAGATAAGGTGTAGATGCAATATAGTTTATCATAATGTTGACAACAATGAATAATGTATTGCTTAGATCTTGCTCAAATAAGCTTTTTGCTTCTTTAAATATTCAGATATTTTTCTGTGCTTCTTCTTTTCTGAAGACAGTTTGCAAGGTCTCTAGCAACCATGATGATAACCCAACAATGATAACAGCTTTTTGTTAAAAGAGTCCTACCCTATTTTAGTTTTGCATGTTGTTAACGATAATCTCTTAAAACTGCCACTAATCTGTGAACGTAGTTTTGTATGAATTATGAGTCATTGAAACGTAGATCGTAGATTATTTCAACTTCAATTTTGTGTTAAAGGGGATGTATCATGCAAAATCCACTTTCCTAAATAGGTTTTGTTGTGTACTTGAAGCAGAATGGGCAGAAAATGTGAATTTGGTCACTCCAGGTGCTGCTAGATAACTTTATAATCTGTTTGGGTTATATTTTTCAATCTGTCCAGTTTTCTCTATTCTCTATTACGTTGTTTCAGCCATTACATCACAGTATTTGCTGTGGACCTGCTAAACAAGGTCATGGACTGGCATTTTTATTTTTCGCTGAGATTTTGTAGTCCAAGCTCAAGGTTGCTGAAGCGACAAGTGGATATGTGAAAATGTTTGGCTCACAATTAATTGCATTGTCTCAAAGCGTTTCACAAAAATGACCAAACAGGGTGAAGGTGAACGCTCTTCACGCTGGAGGTGGGCGTAATGTGAAGGGGCTCTTTTGCATTTAAAGAGACGGCACCAAAACTGGTTGCTGTCAGATGGACCTCAGAACTGGGGGAAAAGAGGGGCTTGTGAGCGTTGATAACAAAACTTTCAGACCAAAGCATTAATAATTCCCCTTTAAGTGTCAAGCTATGCTTGGTATAAGTTTCTTGTAAACACACAGAGATGAGATAGTGTAAGATAGCACAATTATAGCATAGTAAAATAATTCACATGATCACACAAAACACATCCATGCCGTGTTAAACAAAGTTATGTAAAACACTAACAATGAAAATATTTTCACTGGTGCTTTGCCTGCAAGTAAACATAGATTTCAATTGATTTTGACTTCCTTTCTGGACAAATTGTGGCGCCAGCATAGCTAACAGAACGTTATTTTCTCTGCGGTTTCCCCCTGCAGCAGTTGCAGTGTCTGATGATGTGAGAGCAGATGCCATGGCCAACTTGAAAAAGCTGGTTCGCAACAGAAGGAATGTCCCCGTCGTGGCTGTGCCCCAGTTCAAACGTGTGCCTGACTTCTGGGGATGGTACAAGTACTTTATGGACACCCACAACCAGGAGAGGGTGAGTGGAGCTTGTTTCACATCAATTATTCATTTCTATCCCAGTCACGATTATGAAGGTCCTCGTTTTTCCTTAAAAAATCCATCAGTTTGCATCAGTGGGTTGTACATTAAAACGCTTGATTCTCATCAAATGCATTAAATAAATAATTTAGTAAGAATATTTCATTCTTCTTTTTCCCATAGTCTCTTTTTCTTTAGTTCAGATGACATTAATGAATGATTCATTGCTCAGATCTAGCTCACATAAAAGTATTAATATGCCTTTACCTTCTTAAAATATTTAGATAATCTTCGGTGCTTTATATCCACGGCATCTCTCTTGTTTTAGCTAACTGCTTTTCTGCTTCAAATTTTCAACAGGCCGAAAAAGAAATCCTTGGATTTGAATTTGTTTATCAAAAACTATATACCAGTTTAGCAATAATTTTAAATTCAGTCTTTGTGGCTTGTAAATCGTTCGGACGATCGTTATGCAAGCTGAGCTGTTTCTGCCCCTGTTCAGGTGGAGGACTTGGATCGTCTGTATCTGGCCTATTTGCAAAACAAGCACCGGTCCGAGGAGGGGCCCACCTTCAACCACTATCTCAAACACCTCAGTGAAATCTACAAAACCTGTGCTGATTCTGAAGACCCAGAATGCATAGCTGAGTTTACCAGCAAGCCAAAAGCCGCAGTGGTCATGCCTGCCCCCATCAAGTCTGCTGGTGTAAGGATGTGCAACCCCTACCTTGACCCCTACTGCCTTTACTCCACTTCCTCCAAGGCGGCTGTCCCGGAGCCTGAACTGGCTCCAGTCAAGGCACCAGCTCCCATCTTCACCCCGGTGCTGCCCATGCATCAGAAGGGGCCCGCCGGTTACTATTACGCTCCAGTCTTGGAGCCCTTCCTGAACGCTGAGCAGAGGTCCGAGTTGCTCAGGATCTGCCATCACGAAGATGTCGAATGCTTGCAGTACCATCTGAGAGCAGCATTTGGGTACCGCCCGGCGCTGGGTCCGGCTCCATCCTATTCTGCCCTCAAATGCGACCCCAAGGACCCCTATTGCATGCCCACTCTAGTACAGAAGGCCCCCACTGGCTTCTACCACGTGATGCAACCTAGCTGTGACCCATCGGTGGATCCTCTGTGTGTCGGTAAGGTTGCTGGTCCTGCTCCGCTCGCGGCTGTGGATGCACCGAGGGAGCAGCACTGCAACCCTCTTTTTGATGCGGGCTGCAACCCGTTGGCCGCCACAAGGCTCGCTAGCCTCAGCAAACCCGTCCTGGAGTACACCATTAAGAATCAGCACGCCCCTCCTGCAGCACCTCTGACTTGTGACCCACGAACCAACCCATACTGCATACTGGCAGCTGCTGCTGCCCTGCGGCACAAGGTCTGAATCCAAAGTCCTGTTTTTTTTAGGTTTGAATAGCTTCTTTTTTTTTTTTCTTTTTTTTTTTTTTTACAAATCTTGTATAGTCATGCTAGCATATGGCTTATTAAAATATGCAGTAAAATAACTTGGGTGTTGAATAATGGCTTAATTTCTTTATTAGTTATGAATCTGTTTTGTCTTGAAACAAACACACAAATTAATCAATCAACCAGGTCCGCTACCAGCTTGGCGCCCCAGTCAAGTCTGGCTCTGAGGCTCCAGATGCCCCCTCCTGCCATCCTTATGATCCCAGCTGCAGCCAGTTCGCTCCACCTGCCAGCATCGAGGCGCCAAAGACCGGAAAGGACGGCATTATCCTTCCGGATCCCGACTGCGACCCTGAGTACGACTTCAACTGCCGGCTGCGCCACGCCGAACCCGCGGCCTCTGCCGACGAGCCCATAGCCGATGAAGAAAACGCTGCAGACGAGCCCGCTAAGGAAGCTGCTGTCCAACAATCTGCTGTCCCAAGCTTTGAGGACTTCCTCCGGGGTGTCCTGAGTCAACAATAAATCTTACCACCAGCTCGGCAGTCGAACAGCTGGAAATGGAGTTCTAACAAACATGTATATGAACTTTATAAGCAAGAACATTTTTTTTTTTTTTTACATCAAGGCCTTACCAAGATTTTCCTTAAAAGGAAATCTTCTTAAGTAATGCAGCTTCAAACAGCAATGCAGACAGTCTGAAGATTTTGTAGTTTAGATCGAAGATTAAGCAACATACGCAGCCGCATTATGAGAAAATTCTGCATTAAATAATTCATGTTTGGATGTTTGCAGAAAAGACATGTATGTATAGATGTGTGATAGAGAAGTAGAGTTAGTCTGAAGCTGTGTTAGGAAGAAAGATGCTGAGTTGTACATTACCCACGGTGTATTTAAGGCTATTTTCTTCAGTATTCTGTAAGTCCAAAACTCTTGAAACTTCATCTGTTCAGTTTTTTTTTTAATCAAGTTCTTAATAAACAAATAAGATGACTGAATTTCATCTCTTAAAAATTACAAAATCAGCACAGTTCACAGACCCATCTGTTTAGTGGCTAAAGATGAAAATTTAATTAGAGTTAATATTTTAGATGTTTGTAACCACGATGGAGAAGGTTAGCTTGCTGGAGAGAGCTGTCATTTCAGAGCGTCGGCCTCCAGCTGTTGCTCATAATACCAAGTGTGTTTTTGGACCAGATGGTGCACCCTGTTGGGCTTTCACCAGTTTGTGTTCCAAATAACTTTAACAAAATTCAAACAGGTGTTGTGCAATGGTTAAGCAAGACAAAAAAGTGCATTCACTATGTATATTATAACACCGGATGAGTTACAAAAGTAGAAGCAAAAGTAATTTAAGTGTGTTTGCATTGCCCACACACAACAATGTATTGATGTGGGGAACAGATGAATACAAAGTAGTGGACAGTTGTGAAGTACACGGAAAATGATACATGGGTTTCAACATTTATTGCAAATATGTATCTGGAAAGAGTTGTGTGCATTTGAATAAAGTTCTGACACCTTCAGAAAAAATCCAGCAGTGCAACCAAATGTGAGACGTTTAATAAGTAAATAGAGTCCAGCTGTGAGTAACTTCATGTGTGAGACCCTTAGATTGGCCAGAGAGGATGAAAGTTTAAAAGCACTTTACAACAAGATACTGATTGACTATATTGAGGAAATGCAGTATAAGAGAATACCATTCTGCTATCTACTCGTCCAAAACTGAGACATTATGTCCTGAATCGCAGCTGTGATCTAATCAAACGGCAGGTTTTGTTCCTTGTTTATTTGCCCAACATTTCTGCAGCTCCTGCGTGGCGCAGGTGAACCGATCTGGGGCTGACCACAACCACTGAGAGTAATGGCGACATAAAGACGAGAAGTCCAGCAAGTCCCATATGTTGCTACCTGTGGCTGCCTGCCCAGTAAAGCTTGGTTTGGTGCTCTTTTGTAATACTTGAATTTACATTCTACAAAGTTAGGAAAGAAGAACTCATAAAAAGGTAAAATCATCCCTTTGTTCCTCCTGGAGAGGGCTTTGTCTCTTCATAATGAAAATTATCTTGTTTACAAAGTTGCTTTAATTCTAATTTTAAATTAAAAAGTTTCAATAAATTATGGGAAATTAACATTTTTCCCACTTTATGTATATTTTTGATGCTTTGTGCAGGAAAAAGGAATTAATCTTCTAAAGCCTGTTTCTGCCAGCCGTTAAAATTTGATGACCCAAGTAATCCTGAAACTTTGTGTTGTTCCAATAAATTAGATTCACTGTGCCGTTATTGTGCTGCGCCACGCAGAGCTACAATTACACTTGGCTTTTTATGTCTGAATTATGCCTCATTTAAATTTTATTTTTGCACTGCTTCAATAAAAATTGTATATAGTTTTCATTATACGGTGAGAAGTTACATTAAAGAAAAAGTTTGAAGGCACTCAGTGTTAAAGGTCTCTAAACACTTTTTTGGTTAAAAAAATTATTTTCTCTCAGATGAAGGGCTCTGCAGCACATGATAGACTCAACTTGTGAGACAGTTTCTGTGACAAATAAAAATAAGAGATAAAAGAATGATTAGTAAACTTAACAACTCTTTGTTGCTGTGCTGTTTTTAGAACCTTTGTTTTAAAAAACTTGATCCATCTATTATCTATACCCGCTTATCCGTGCAGGATCGCGGGGGTGCTGGTGCCTATCTCCAGCGGCATTTGGGTGAGAGGCAAGGTCCGCTCTGGACAGGTTGCCAGTCCATCACAGGGCAACATAAAGACACACAGCTCAAACAACCCTCACACCTAAGGGCACTTTGTGACCAATTAACCTAACAGTCATGTTTTTGGACTTTGGGAGGAAGCTGTAGTACCCAGAGAGAACCCACACACGCACAGGGAGAACATGCACACTCCATGCAGACAGACTCCATGCCAGGATTCAAACTCAGAGACTTCTTGCTGCAACAACAGTGCTACCAACCGTGCCACTGAGCAGTCCTAATAGATTTTCACAACCCATAATTTTCCCTTATGGCTCAACATCAAACGTTCTGGACAGAAATGTGTGATTCTCTTTTGACCACCGTATTCAAGGATCCATATTGGCTTCTCCACAGTCTGAGCTGGTTCAAAGACATGAAAACATCTCCCCTGTGCTTGCATCAACCTTGTACTGGCTTCCTGTTAAATTGTGTATTGATTTAAAGATAATAGCCCTCAGGTTAAAATCCCTAAATGGGCATATTCCTGTAATACAGCTCTGGCCTGCTGATTTTGGTGTCTACACCCCCCAATACTTTAGATGTGACAACTATTTCTGGGTTAAAAGAGAGATTGGGCCTTTTCTGTTTTAAACCTCAAGCGAATGGAGCCCGTTGTTAAAACATAATTGGTGTTTTGTACATCTATCAGAAACTTTAAGGTCATGCTCTTGTCTATTTTTTGCAAAACCATTTGCAATATTCTAGTGTTGTGACATCAGCCAGGAGAGACTGTTTCTGAAATGGTGTTTATGTAACTTTAGGATTAACCCACCATGCTAATGACTAGTCGTCCACTATAGCACCTAAGTTACCAATTCGAGTCTTAATTATTTGCTGGAAAAATAATTACATTAATAGAAATCAGGTGTCCTAAAGGTTATTGATTTTTACTGAGCAAATCATTCTTTAAAATGTTACTTCCTCAAATAATATTTTATGTGAATCAGATTTGCATGGTGCATGGGTTGAATACATACAAATGTTGTTCTAAATTAGTTGACCTAATTTGAAATCATTCCACATTTTTTAAGATGAACTTTGGTTTCTCTAACTTGGATCTGCAATGAACCAAAATTCACTGAATCATTCTGTTGATGGTTTTTAATCTTATTTTTCTCCCTTTTTGCTTCTTTTGTGTGTATGTAGTTCCTTCTTTTTATCTTAATTTTGCTTAGTAGTTTAGTTAAGTTTCACTAGCCTCGTAGAGTGGATTTGTTGATTGAAATACAGTGTTAATCAAGATAAACAGCATTCTATAGTGATGTTCTCTGGATGTTAACTGTATTTCTGTTAGTAAATTCTTGAACGTTAAGAAAAGTTGTCACTCATTTATTCTATATGTGTGCAGAGTTTGCTGTTAGAAGAATGCCAATGCCTCAAGTATGGTCCTAATATCAGCTGTCTGGTCTCATATTCAGCAGACAGTACCAAACATACCGAGAGTTATTATTATTATTAAAAATATAATAACTCAAACCGCACAACACTAACATTTCATTTTGTTTAACTGCAACTTTTGCTCTCATCAGTTCGTTTAATCTGACTTGTTGCAGACCGTCAAGCTAATTTTTTAAAATATAAAATAATTCCGCAACAATAACATAAATAGATTGTTATATAAGCATTTTCAGATAATTTTGGAGCAGGAGACTTCATGTTGCCATGCAGCTTCCAGCAGGTGGTGATCATAGTTCATGCTCTCTTGTCTACCATCTGTGCGACTAAATCTGGCACACCTTCACACTCCGATTCTCATGTCTATTTTAATAGAAAAATAAGAAACCTCTCAGTCCGCAAACATCTCTCTTTTAATCACGCAATTTACGAAGGATGTATCACCAGAATGCCTCCTCAATGATACGAGCGACAAACATTTCATAATCCAAGCTGCAAACAACAGGAGAACCAAAGATGAAACTCTGATATCTTTAGGTGAGAAATTGAATTTTTATTGAAGGTCGTCTTGGGGAGCAAAAAGCAAACCGTGTGTGGAGGAGAAAAAGAAAATGTTTGGAATCAATTTCACGCCTCTGTGAAGAATAATTGCGGTGGATTTTAAGCGTTATGATATTAAGATAAGCGCCTTTCAGTCTGTCGCAGTGGAACGCATTTAGTCTAGCGGGTTATCACGGCTGTCTGCTTTGTGTTAATTACTGAATAAATGATGAACTTATCTGCCATGAAAACACCCTGCTACTGTTTGTTATTGTGCACACAGACAGACAGATGAAAGGGTTAATTTGGACAGTCATGTTAGCAACTTATTTACTCTGAAAATGTCACATCAAGGTACAACTACAGTATACTGATCAACATTTTTTCTTCAATAATCATTGGAACATTGCCATCTCCTTACGGGGAAACTAAGTTTGTTGTGTCATTCCTATTTATCTCAAGACAAGCTTTTTGTACAATTTAAAGGGCTGTACCAAAAAGCTTCCACATGATTTTTGTTTGTACCGTTACAACCCTAGACACGACAGTACATGGTGTTTTTGCATCTCATATGCTATGCTGTGCAGTGTTTTGAGCAGGTTGAATACTGCAGGCAGCTGGATTTGGACTTGGCTGATTTTTTCCCCCCAGTACCCGGGCTAAGTGCTTTAGTAGAAGGTAACTGGATATCTAACTTCCAAAAAGCTTATTCAGTTCAAACCATGGTGGGAAGATACAGGTGTATAAGATACAGCTTTTTTTCCAAGGGTCAAGTAGGTTTTGTAGCTCTAGAGTAATTTTATTTTGTTGGGATGAGGGCAACGACTTTTAAGGTCCTCTTTACTGTAAATATGGTAGAATGAATAAGTGAACATTTGAAGTACAGTCAGGGTGAATGTAACCAAAGGTGATATCGAGATGATAGTATGTAAGCAGTGGCAATCTTGTTTTTATCCACTTTTAGGGACAGAACTCTATTCTCCAAGAGTAGAAAGGACAGAATGAAACACCTACAGCCATGACCTCGTTGGATACTGTTACAACCTGGCTCAAAGGCCATGAGAAAAAAGGGAGACACACCATGTATACGATGCAAACTGCTCAACAAAACACAGCTGCCTCGTCTATAACGAAGTGCCAGTTTAAATAAGGAGGTCTCTTTCCGGATTGGTGCAGCAATCAAGGTGAGTATCCAATCAGGAGAAGAGGAGAACTTTAACAGGAAGTGATGCAGGAAGAAATACAGGAGAAGGTCTGCATCAAGATCCCATAGCGGAGCCATCTGGCAGGACACAGCAACTGCACCTGAATTTAAATAACATGAGAAAAGAGAAAACACAAACAAAGGCCACTGGCCTTTAACACCTTCCTCCTTAAGGTAGTGACCCAAAGGGATCACTAAAAGTCTTTCTACTCCCTTACTATTATACTGTAACCAGTATGCAACTTAAAATCAGAACTTCTCATTCAAACCCATTAGATGACTTCCTAGTCATCTAATGGGTTTAATAATCGATCAACTTGATGTAATTAAAAGATGTCCATTAAGACAAAAACACAGACGACTTAAACGATGGCAACATGTGACAAAAAAGGGAGCACAGCAATCAAACCAAATGGATTATTACACAAAGTTACCACACAATACCACAAGTGGCAACTAATAATCCAAACCAAACATGAATTGTTGACACCAGAACACAAATGGTCACAGACTAAAATGGTTTAATACCACAATCAGGGACCTTATGACAGACATCTTTTTGTACAAAAGCAACAACTTTAGTAGATTGAGAACTGGATTGTCTTTCCATTTTAAAGCTAAGCAGTCAGCGATGACATGTACAGGTTTGTGACAACAAAAACATTCCCGACTTTCTTTCAAAACGCCACTGATGATAACAGATGCAATCCTTATATTCAGCTCTGTCTCAGCCTTTTCCTTACAAATTTGACACAATTTGAAGGGAAGTCAGTAGGATTCTCAAGAGGTCCATTGTAAAGAAGAGTTGTTGCAAAAAATAAATTATCTGCCAAACGCAAATGACATAAGTTAAAGTTGTAGGAATACGTTAGGGAACACTTTTATTATTTCTCTAGAAACATCTGTTCACAGAACATTTGGAAATTTGGAGAGCTGTTGCCTCGCAACAAGATACTACCCGCATTGAGGTTTCACAAAGGAGTAAAATACTGGTGTCTAGTGTAATAGTCATGAACACAACAATGGCCTCACATGCTGGCCATGGATCTTCAAAATGAAGGCTCAAGGACTGCCTCCTTTCCCAGAATATCTGTAAACTGGTCCCTTTTTGCTATGCTGCACCTGAATGTGGGAGTAAGATTTACTGGGATAAGTCTCAAACTGACAAAATGAACTTTAAAATAAAAAAGTTTGATAGATGCCAAAGGGGTTAATGTGGAATCATACGCAATTCTGAAGAATACATCTTGGAAGTTCAGGTCACACCTGTATAACCTACTCATCAAAACTAAATGATTCTGTCAAAGTCTGAACAAAAACAGAACTTTAATTGTTTTGTAATTAAAAAACATTAGCCTATTAATTTTGGTTTTGGGATTTTGTGCGTCAGGATCACAACATGTGTTGAAACTGAAGTTCTTGCATGATTGCCCCTGCTTTGCCATTGAAGACAACAACATTGCTTTCAATGATAATTGTAGGGCGCTGGCTCATTTTTGGTTCTTCTTGCTTCTGTGCTTTTGGACTTTTCAAGCTGTTTGTCATTTCTAATGATTTGCTCATGGTGAACTGGAATTTGTTCTGGTTATGTGACCTTGACAAATAGTTTTAACCAGCAGGATGTCCCTGGTTATTTTATAAACACTTTTAATAGTTAGTTTGGCTTAATATCAAGTCGTAAGAGACGGCTGCTCCGACAGGGACCAAAGCCACAAGCAGTGGAAATGCTGTTATTAATAACATAACTATGAAATGAAGGAACAACTTGTTAAAAGGAAAAACTGAGTTGTTTTTCC
The DNA here is from genome assembly GCF_011125445.2 of Fundulus heteroclitus. Classification (NCBI taxonomy): domain Eukaryota; kingdom Metazoa; phylum Chordata; class Actinopteri; order Cyprinodontiformes; family Fundulidae; genus Fundulus; species Fundulus heteroclitus. The sequence continues at coordinate 24,475,040 of NC_046366.1, read as the reverse complement.
TCTCCGTGGCCCCTAAGATATGGACGGAGGTTTTTCATTCAGCAGTAGGGTAGGTCAGATTGAATTCAAAGAACACTGTTTTTCTTCTACAACAAAGCTTTACTGTCACATAGCAAACAGTTCATCCTGTGTGTTAACTCTGCCTGTGATGTATATTCTGAAACCATCTTCATTCAGATCTACGCTGACAAACCTAATGGGCATATTTATTAATAACTCACAGGCACACACACTTTTCAGCTGTCCAGGTCTGAAGTGGTGCTTTAAGTGGGTTCCTGAGGCAGAGTGGTGTAGGCTGAGCTGCAAGTTGTTTGAAGTTGGTGGCCTTTTTTGAGCTGGATAAAAAAAAAAACAAATCTCCTTTCTGCACCTGAATAGGTCTGAGCGTCTGCATGTAAAATGGGATTTTCGTTTTATTTTCTTCGCTGCTATTGCTGCTTGAATGAGAGGGGCAATAAAATGAAAAGGTACAGTGTAGCTATAAATTGACATGGGCTTGCATTCAGCAGTCTGCTGGGATGGCCACACTTGTACTACAGATTCAGATTATGCTTCTGCAGGGTGATGCCGTTTAAATGCAAACAGCCGTGTGGGGGACTAAATTTGCATGTGAGAAAATGACTGTGACAGGCAGGACGCGTGAGTCATTAAAGAGGTCAGCGCTGCAACAGCACTTGGTGTGTTTTCAAATTAATGAACTTCCTGCATATAGATGTGTTTTATGCTGCTGACTGATTCAAATCAGCAGCCAGTTGGTGTGAGAAAATCATCCATAATTATTTCATTTGTCCAATTCTGATTAATTTATGATTCCTAATTTATTTAGAGGAAAATGCGCCTGTAGTGTTAGTGATTTTATTATTCTGTGTGACGGTAGAAGGCATTTTGGCAAATGTGTTTGGAAAATAATCTTATTGTGCTCTCAACATTTGAGTGTTTATGTCCCTTCAAGTATGTGGCGGGTCTCATAAGGACAACATCAGGAAGAGACAACCCTGAGACTATCTGGTGTTAAAAGTGTCGCTTCTGTTCTGCAAAAACAACCAAAAAACATTTATCTTAAAAATTAATGGGCTTTGTGAATAGGCTAAGATGAAGTGCCTTCTCTTTCTAAGTCAGGCTTCTTGAGCCTGATTTAGTTTAGAAGAAATAAAGAAGGGGGTTATTTTTGTTTTGATCCAATTAATTATAATTTTTAGTTTCTTTACTGCTTTACAAGGAGGAGGTAAACAGGTGGCAGCTGCTGTCAGAGTTATTATTAGATCTTCAGCATACAGGCGTTCACAGTACCATTTACTACAAACTTTAACATATTTTTTGGGTTGATTTTACGAGACAAACCAACACAAAGTAGTGCATTGTGAAGTGGAAGGAAAATGAGACATATATTTTTAAAGAATCTAAACAATCACTTGAAAAGTGCTGCATGCATTTGTATTCTGATACCTTAAATTAAATTAAGTCCAATTAGTTGCTTTTATAATTTACTTAATTACTAAACGGACTCCATATGCTTTTCCTTGAAAGTCTTGAAGTTTATAGCAGGTTTAGCTTAAAAAACAATACCCCAAATATTGAACATCTCACAGCGCACTATTCAAGGCATCGTCAAATTTAAGGTAAAACTGTAAAATAGAAATCCACAAAGTTATGGACACCAGTTGCTGTAGAGGAGTATCAGAGACAAACAACTCAGTTGGGAGGATCTGTCCATCGGGCTATTTGTAGGGGAACACTTACCAAATTCTAGCCTTTATGGAAAAGTGGTAAGTTTAAAGCCACAAAACCGTAAAAGTTCCTGTTTGCAGTTTCCCACAAGCCATGAGGGGGACACAGCAAACATGTGGAAGAAGCTGCCCTGAGAAAATGCTATGCATGACAACAAAGGTAATATTGCATATCAATCAATCAATCAATCAATCAATCAATATTTATTTGTCAACTACAGTTTGCATTTGTAATCGAAATTTCAGTTCAATATCACCCTAGACACACCCTCCTCACGGTGAAACAATGGTGGCAACGTCATGATGGGGCATGTTTGTCTTCAGCAAGGACATGGAAGTTGTTCAGAGTTGATGAAGACATGGATGGAGCAATAAATATGGCAACATTTGACCTGACTTTGTTTTTTTTTGGAGCCTTAAAGCCAAATTTTGCTCAAATGTAGATTGTGAATGTTGAATGAATAAAGTATGTATAAGTCTAAAGGCTGAGACACGCCAAACCGTCTGATCCGACAGATCCGTGCAGTAGTATTCACACGAGAGTACCGGAAGTTCAGCATAAACAAGCTGGGAGGAAAATTCAAAGCTGCATAGCTGCTTTAACAAAGCTAAAAAGAAAATGCTGCTGTTAAACTGTTTTATCTACTTTTTGTACTTCTGAGCTCCTACCATGGGTGCTTAAAATGGGTCCGTACACTGTTTATTGAAATGTTTTATTCAGAGATATTATTTTGCATTTTCCCTTTTACTTTTCCAACCTGTCTCTCTTCCTGTCTGACTGATGACTTTACCATCAAATTGGGTCAGAACTACGCAGATATGGCACAACGATTGTGCCATTGACTTGAGCGCGAAGGCACCAATCCAAGCGCACAGTGAGACAGGTATTCTCACTTGATATTCTCACAAGTTAATGGCACAATCGTCACGCCGTGCACATACACAGTGGCATAGAACCACAAGAGAGTCTGCACGGCCCCATTCACTTCAGCCAGATGTAATAGCTATGACTTCATATGATCAGATTTTTCATTAGCTCGGTCGCTGAACCTACAATCAGCACTACAACGTTCCAAACTGTCTGCATTTTTTTATGTTTCTCACCTTTGTTCTTAGAAATGTCTTTGTAACACAATCCATTCTGATAGTTTGCAGTGGTTATGTTTTACCTTTGTGGGTTTATAGTCTACAGTTTTGAGTGTCTAGAATGCATTATGTGTCCTTCATCAGACCTTTTAGCCTACTTCGTGTTGTCAGAGAGGTACGGATTAAGCTATTTCTTGATTATACAAGTTTGGCAGTAATCAGACCTCAGTATGGCTTATGCAATTTAACTCAGCTTTTCAAACAATGGTGTTTATCATAGTTAACTCACGACTTAGGGGGTAATTACTCTTTCAGATGGAGCCAGGTTGATTTAATTCTCAAATTTCATCAGTATTTTTTAAAACTGCATGTGTGTTGAATCAGGTTATCTGTATCTGACATTAGAATTAATTTCATGGTCTAAAAAATGTAAATATGACAGAAAGGCAAAAATAAAAAGATTAAATCTCAAGAGAGGCAAAAGCTTTTCACAGCACCGTACTCAAACCACTCCAAAAGGCCTTTTATGCTGTAAGTAAATGCAAAACAAAAGCAGAAAAGGAAGTATGAGAAATAAACCATTCGACATACATTCAATAGAAAGGAAAAAAGCTGAATTGATATTACCTTTTAATATTTTTAACCTAGGATGGCATTTTTATAATGGAAAAAAATATGAAATCTTTGAATACCACACTAAATATAACAATGCTACACACAATAAGAAGCAACTGAGTGTAATAAATGCTAACAGGTAGACTGGGCTGCATTGTTTGTTGAACTATTTATACCAGGGATTACCCAGGAGTATAAACTTATCTTTGATGTTCAGCATTCTGAGTCTCTGTGTGGCAAAAGGCTCCACGTTGACTCAACAGAAGTGGTTTGTACCTGCATAAAACTTTTTACTTTTAAAAGTATTTCAAGGGCAAAAGAAGCGTTTGAAACCATGATAAAGATGGATCTTTTCAAGCTGCTTTTTTTTAAACATCAAGAATGAAACTTAAAAGATGGCAACTGTTTGATCCAATGCTATCTGCTCCACGGGTGAGAAGGTGACGAAAATGATGTACATGAAATCAGAGTAAAGAGGTCAACATAATTGCAACTAGGCAGTGATTAAATCTCTCAGCAAAATCAGTTCACCCACTCCTGAATACTCATAGAAAAGTAAGATATTGATGGTTGTCAGCAGCTCTGATCGGTGTTGGCCGCCCGCTTCTTTAATTCATTAAACACATGATGCATGGGCTTTCAGAGGCAATCTAGCTTTGAGTAACGGTGAGCTGCACTGACAGGCTTTGTCATCGATCTGTCGCAGCTCGCCGGCCCTGCCAGGAGAGATCGAATCTGTGTGTAAACCTGGAGACGCCTGCTGCCGGGCGGCGCTGGCTCCCACTGGGAAGAACAAGGACGGGAGGAGAACGGGGGAAAGCCGAGGTTTATGTGGGGCATTTGCACAGAGACGCAAGAGTCAGCGGAGAGAGTGGACCCGAGGGACTCAGACAGACAAACACACACGGACAGATGGAGAGGCTGACAGGAATGAAACAGAAAGGGAGAGATGGAAGCTGGCAGATGCATACACAAACAAACTGTAGTTGGGGTGACAGAAGTCAGAGGCAGCTTTAGGAGGGCTGCTCCATTTTTGTAATTCAGCTGGCATTTCTACGGGACTCGTAGACGGGGATTTTAGCTGACTGGATACAAACACGGCTTCGTGCTAAGTCCTAGCCTTGGAGGACACGGTAGGAGTTTCTTCTACTGCTTGGATCAGCAACGCCTGGGTGTTTGCTGACAGGGCCTCGGCAAAGTCTCAACTACACCCTCCTCCTGGGAGCGGGAGAATATCATTGCCTTCAATCACGCCCGCAGCCTTTGAATGGAAATTAGGAGGGGGGGAAAAAAAACGAATAAACTGTCAATGGCCAAGGCAGCTGAAATTAGCAATGTTCACAGTATAGCAAGAATATAAATTACTTCAAGGGTGGAAAGTAGTTGGACAAGTTTAAAACTAAGCACAAAATGTCCAGCAAGTGTTTAATGTGTTTAAACAACTGAAACTTTTCTACATTTAGTCATATTACAGCCACATGTAGTTGACTGATTTTGGTGTTGTTGACCAACACAAAGTAGTGCATTATTGGTAATTGGAAGTAGAAGAATAAATGGTGAAAGATTTAGTGATTTGTGGTGGAGTCTGCAGCCTGGCATGGCGGGTAGCAGGAAACGGACAACAGGCAAATCAGATAAGTCGGTATTGAAACTGACTACTAAGAAGGTTGACGTAAAACAAAAGAATCTGGAGAATACAGCACAGCTGGGGAAGAACCTGAGCAGATAAACTAAAGAAAAGAGACAACCTGACAGAAATAAACCGAGAGGGAGCTGAACAGAACAGAAAACAATCAAATTAAATAAAAAATAAATAGTAATATGATAATGTGAACTAAATGTAAGTACACCTTATGTCTCTATCAGCTTTGCGAAGCTGGAAGTGTTGCTCATTCTTCTTGAGCAAAACATCTCCAGCTCAGTCCGATTGGATGTTGAGTGTTATGCCAGGGGTCTGCAGCCTGCAGCTCCAGATGTGCAAAATGGCTCTTTGGACCTTTCACAATGTATGGAAGTAAGTAAAATGTATTTGTACCTTTCACAGACATTCAAATCACAAAGTAAGTCGTAATAAAAGCAACATAAAACACATGCACACTACAATTACATGTACAACCTAGTTTAAAGTTTGTACGATGCCTGTTTATAGCATTGGCTAAAAATGATAAAGAACCAACTAATGGTTTTAAATACAGTTTCAATAACAAATGCAGGTCCAAGCAGTTTTTTTTAGGTTATTTCATGGAACAATTGCAAGGAACGGCACAAATATTACCAGGAACATTTTTAGATTTATTTTTCCTCATCATTAGGCTGGAAACGATGTGCTTTTTTTAAAAACAAAAACAAAACAAAAAAACATAATTTTCCACAAATCTTAACATCCCATAAGCAAAATGTTCTTTTTTGCAAAAGTTTAAATATTCTTAATTAATTTGATCTTTTAGTTCCTTTATTTTAAAACATAAAAATTTCAAATTAAATATTTTTTTCCCTACATCAGATATTTCTTGAAAATTATAAGTTGTCTTTTTTGAAAACATCAGATAACATTTGCAGCTCTAAGCTTGTTTAATTTAGCTGGACTGAGGGTAAAAAGGGTTCTTTGGATTGTAAATGTTGCACATGCCAACGCAAATTTCCAAGTTTTTCCACAGATTCTAAATTGGATTTAGGTCTGGTCTTTGACTAGGCCACTCGTAGCACATGAACATTCTTCGACCGTACCACCCCACCGGAGCTCAGGCTGTATATCTGGACTGTTGTCTTGCTGGAAGGTGAACATTTTTGGTTGACTGAAAAGTGCTCAGATGTTCAAAACCTTTTGTTCACTAATGGTCTCTTTCTTTGCATTTTAATCATTAATGCCCATTTAAATTAGTTCATTCCTTTGTGTTGAGCTTCCAAGTTCTTTATTGTGCTCTGTTCTGTGCACTTTGGTTTAATCTTTTATGTTGACCCTTAGCTTTTGGATTGTTAGATCCTCTGTGTTTCTATTGTTTCCCCAGCGCTCGTCACCCTATCTGCTCTGCACTGCGTGACTAGTAAGCGGCAATAGGTTGCAGGGGACTTTTTTGGGAGTATAAATATAAATTAAAATGCACGGCATGTTTTTTTCCTGGTTCTTATATAAAAAATAATAATAAGTTTTCCTTCCACTTTGAAATAATGTCCTGCCTCTTGTTGGTCTTCCACATAAAATCTCCTCAGGTTTGTGGCGGCAATGAGAGAAAAAAAGAAGAAAGGTTCTAAGGGTGTGAATACTTTTCCGAGCTGCTGTACTTGTGTTTCAAAGGAGATTTAACCAACCACACAACTTTACCTGAATGTTACGTCTAATAAACTTCTCTGCAAAACAGACCTGCAAATCTCAGGGATAATAAACAAAGCCTTTGCTGATAGTGAGTCACGGGCAACAAAGGAGATTTTGTTGCCTGGAAAACTTGCATTAAAAAGACTGAAAAAGTTCTGGATTATTCCTGATGAATCAGGCTACACAGAGAACAAGATGGAGCCAGAAAGATTCAACGCCCATCGAGAGCAGCCGTCAGATTTTTCAGTGATTGGAAGGAAATATTCCCTCAGCAAAGTCTTTTAAAGTTTGAAACAAAATACAGATGAACATGACACCGCAGCTTCAAATATTTTATGAAAATATGGAGCACTTCTTTCAAGTCTCTCGAATGATTTCTGTTTTATCATCGTGGTGAAAACAAATGTTTACTTGTGTTGAAAAGCAGCCATGCTGCCAGTGTGCCGCTCTGCCTCGCCGTTTATTCATTATTCAATACTTTTCCTACTTTTAACAATGTAATCTGAACTTCTCTAACTCTTCTTTCCTAAATCCCACAGACACAAAATAAACACAAAAGCCAGAGCTTGTTATAAAGGCAAAAATTTGAAGTAGGATTACAAAAACAAATGTTCTCTCCTCTCTTGGTTTTTGGCTGAGTGTCTATTTTTCCACTGTTAATGTTTGTTTTACATCCGTTTTTGTGCTTTAAACAATTTAAAAGCATGTGACGACTCCAGTAGACGTGAAGTCCTTGGTAGATAAATGGAACGGACCACCTTATGGATGAAAATCACACACACCCCCTTTGATGCCGATACACAATCCTTTTGTTTGCTTTGGAGCATTCACTGGCCAGATTTCTCCTGTAAGAATCAATATCTCTTACTTGCTAAATGTTAAAGCACAGCGAAGTACTCTTCAAGTATGGTGGAAGCAAACTTTGCAGGTTAAAGTCCCCAGAATATGATCTTACAAATTCATTCATCCATTCATTTGCAACAATTTCACCCCCGTTTCAGTGAGCTTTTGTTAAAGCCTTTAACTACATTTTTAAAGGAAAAGTCAACACTTTGTGTCACAAACTACATGTTTGTGAATGTGCAGTACTGGATGGCAAAACCCCCCATAAAAAACAACAAAAAACAAAAGCTTCTAGCATGATCATCAGTGAGAATATTTTTTAAAGAAATATCGAATTTAAACTGCATCTCTTTTATAATAGAGATATTTAGATTAATTAACTGTTTGAGGTGTTCCATTTGCCAGACCAATTTAAATTTTAGATTAAATCCTGGAATAATGTGTTCAGCAAATATAAAAAAAGTTCTGTATCTGCATATTAATTAACTTTATTAGCTACTCAGGACTCTGTAGGTGTTTAAAGATGGTGGGTAACGATGGTGTTTTAAACTGTGTTTCTGACAAGCTTAATGGACAATGAATGTGCCTTGATCCATCCATCCATCCATCCATGCATCCACTTCCTCCTATCCTAGATTTGGTAGTGAGGCAATAGGTAAACTCAGACTCAGCCAACCCCAGGATCTCTGTGGCTATAGGTGAGGGTCAGAAAATAAATAGACCTGTTAGTTAAGGACTTGCTCTTCGGCTGAACTCTCTCCCTCAGCCCAGAGCAGGCAATCCATCATTTCCCAGTTGCTAACCATAACCTCAGACATAGAGAAGCTGACTCTCATCCTGGCAAATTCACACGTGGCTGTTCACCAGTGCAAGCTGAAAATGATGACCCAAGGACACCAACAGACCATCATTATCTGCAACAAGTAAAGATGAGACCCTGGGGTTCCCTCTCACAGTCAGGAGGCCATATTGGGGCACTTCAATTATATTATATTATGCCAACACCTTTCCACACAGTTTATACTGGCAGGACATGGATTTTGAACCCTATTCCCATGAAACAATCTTTGATGGATGTTTTTTTTCTCTGCTGCAGTGGGTGGAGATCTGGGTTCTCAGTGTCACTCTTGCAGGAAGACAACATGTTCAGCATCAGGCGACATAAACTACATAACCGTCCCGGCATTTAGCAAAAAAAAACAAAGCTAGACAGAAACAGCCAAGGATGTTTTAAAGATTCTGGGAAGTTAATTTGCTGAGAAAAGACAAAAAAAGAAACGCTCAGGGACCCAAATGCAAATCACCCTTAATTGGAAGTTTTGATAATTTCATTTTAGCTTTTCTTTTTTCTGCATTTTTCTTTACATTGGCTAGCATTTAGGCACCACAGCTATTAATGTTTTTGGTTCAGAGGTTTGGATTAAAAATATGCCTGATTCATCATAGTGTCGACATGTATGATTTTCTTGGCAACACGTCAAAGTAAACCAGCTGTCCTGTACCTTTGAAACCCTGTCAGAGAGGGTGAATTAATGTTACATTGAACATACATTCTTATGCGGATAGATGAGGATACTAACTTTTAAACAGGCACTTTTACAATTGATCATATCTTTCAAACTGCTGCACTTTTTGTGGGAGATTTTGTAAAACAAAAACATGGAAAATCACTTTTTATTAAGAAAAAAACTGTTATTTTTCATCACTATTAATTTTCAGCCTTTTTACAAAGACCTTAGCTACACTTTGTAAAAAAACAAAATGGAAAAATCTACAACTGTGCAGAATGTATCCTGCCATTCTAGATTAAATTGCAGTATGCCTCTCGTCAGCAAAGAACAAAAGGTAAAGTATGTGGGTAGCTCAGGGGGAACTAAATAAGTCATCCAGCTGTGAGTGAAAGAGAATGAAAACACACCGGGAGTCTGTTCCTCCAAGGCTACTGCCAGAGAGTTGTGGAAGGCAAGTCTGGACGACTTGGCCAGTTATCCTTCTTTCACAAAGCCGGTAGTGTGTCGCTTTCACAGACAAAGAATGTGTCATCCTGCCTCTGCTCTCCTTTCTCTTCCAGTCTGCTGCAGCAAACGACTGACCTTCAATAAATATGCTGCTAACGTCACAAAGCACAAGTAAAGGACATGAGGCTATAATAGGTCTTTGTTGCTGCCCTCAATCCTACAAGGCAACAGTTTGTTTCCCCCCATTCAGGTATTTTTCCTTTTTTTTCCCATATTCAACAACCATGTAAGAAAAATAAACTGCCGCATTATACTTGGCAGCCTTATGAGACAAGAGAGGTATCTATTGAGGCTGCAAATGTTTTGATAACATTTGAACTTTTTCACCTCCTGTCAGGTTGCAAATATGTTTTATTGGGACTAGATGCCAAAGAAAACAAACTGAAGTGCATATCTGTAATGAGAAAAGCAAATCATATAGATCTCATTTATTTTTTCTATTTTTTTTTTTTTTGCAATTAAAAACTCATATAGTTAAATACATATTGCATGCATTTATTTTCAGCCCTGCCCTTATTCAATATTTTGTACATCTATCTTCTGCTGCTGTTACAGCTTCAAGCCTTTTGAGGTGTCTATAACCGCTTTACCCATTCTTTTTAAAATAACTCAGGTTCCCTTATTTTGGATGGGGAACATCCGCGAAAAGCAATTTGCAGCAAACCCCACACAACGGGAGGATGCCGCCACCATGCTTCTGAGATGAGACGGTGTTCTCAGGCTAGCAAAATTTGCTCTGTCCCCCCCTGAATGTAATTACAGTCAAACATGTTAAGGTCAATTAAGGTAGTGGTCCCTGAGTGCATGTGCAAACTATTATTTGAATTTTATTTTGTTTTTTGAAGTCATGGCTTCTTCCTCTAATCCTTTCATCTCAAGTCAAAACAAGACACTCATGTGACAAACAAATGGTTATACGCTAGTCTTTAGTTTTTCCTTCATCTTCCTCGTGTTCCCATTTATATTTTGCTGTAGAACTGATGTTACATTGTAAAATCTTTTTTATTTTTGTCTATAGTCCGTTGGTGGTTTTTTTTAAATGTATAAATAAACATACATGTCTCTGCTCGTTCCTTGAGGTCTCCCTGCTCAGTTGCACACTTTGGATTTACAAACTTTTCAATATTTTTTCTCATGTTGCACATAAAATATATTTCTATTTGATCCGTTTTTGAGTGCTCAACGAATAAGCATGAAAGTGTTTGCAAAACCTGTCTTTGAAATTATATTGCACAAGAAAAATCCCCTTCAGTGACTTAACAGACAGCTTGTTCTACTGGCTCTGTATACCTCACTGTGACTGCAATGTTCAGTCACATCTAAGTAATATGTCATGCTTTTGGCCTTCTGAAAATATTTAATCCACTTCTGGTGCATTCTTACTCTTTTCCTGGGTGTTACAACAAACCCTGTCCACAGCCATTTTATATTTTATTCTGCGTCCATGTGATCAACGGGAACTATGGCACTTTGCTCAAACACAGAAACACATATGCCAGCTTTGCACACGATGCACTCTGCCACCAGTTTGCCCCAACCAGGATGCTAAAAATGTCTACCAAAGGTTCATCTTTAAAGCTACACTTGCGCTTTAACATTTTGTAAACAGCAACATCAGCAGCAGTGATCGGTCTCTGAGCGAAGCAGACCCACCCACAGGTCAGCAGCTCAGGGATGACGTCACACAAAAGAAAGGCTGTCATATTGCATGAATCACACCAGTAAGTTTTAATTAATGTCTATTTGTCCCATGAAAAATTATGAAAACCAGATATTTTCATTAATCTATGAATATCCCCTGGATAGCCAGGACAGTGCGTAAAAAGTGGTCATATCTGGGCAAAAGATGATGTTTGGTTACCCTAAGATAAATGCACATCTGAACATAAACTGTTCCTGTTAACAAGGTTAGCAACAATCATGGCCATAGCCAGAAAAGACTGTGATGACAAACTATATTCTCACAGAAGGATAAGTGAACATCACGGTTCAAGTGGCCAAAAAGTGTTCTTTGCATGTCAAAATCTGCTGTAATATCACATATTTCTCACAGAAGGATATGCAACACTTCATGGTTCCTGGAGAGTTCAGAAACATTTGTTTCAAGTGGCCAAAAAGTGTCCTTTGCATCTTGAAAATTATCCCTTTATTGTGGTTAAAAACACCGGAATGCTGATAAGATAGAGTACTTACAATTGACATACTGTATATTTTCCCTATTGTTAGCCGACATGCTATTTGCTAATATTAGCATATTAGTGGATATAGTGTTAGCATATTAACTAAAGATATGCAGTACCTACCCATCAAATGTCTGTTTTTCTATCTATCTATCTATCCATCCATCCATCCATCCATCCATCTATCCATCCATCCATCCATTTTCTATACCTGCTTATCCTTGGGGTGTTGTGGGGTGCTGGTGCATATCACCAGGGGCTTACCATTTGAGAAGCAAGGTACACCCTGGACAGGTCACCAGTCCATCATAGGGCAACACAGAGGCACACAGGACAAACAAATATCCACTCACACACTCATATCTAGAGCCAACTAAAAAAAAACAACCTCTCTGTTAGTTTAACAGTGAGGTTTTTTTTTCAGAGTGGGATGAAGTTTAGTGGGAGGAAGCCAGAGTACCTAGAGAGAACCCACATGTGCGTGGAGAATACATGCAAACTCATTGCAGAAAGACTCCAGGCTGTAACCTTCTGGCTGTTAGGAAACGGTGTTACCAACCACTTCACTGTGCAGCTCATCTATTACCTAATACTAGCTTAATAATTAATGATAGCTTGACTGGAGATTCAAAGAGATTTTAATCTTTCAACCTTATTTTCACACTGCTTGTACAGCCTTTCAATAGATTTTTCTTCCTCTCTTCTTTTCTGATGTGTCCTCTAATTTGCACAGTTCAACATTTGCTTCTGCTTCAGTTCAGCTCTCTCAGTAAAACTGTTCACCAGTTCAGCTTACAACAGTTTTTCTGGGTGAGTACCATCAATCTTCCTATGGTACTTGTAGAAGTTCTTCCATTTGATCAAAAAATTACTTTTAAATCCAATGGGAGAAGCATAACAAGCCATGTAAAACTCCATCTAGCAGAGAAAAACCTTGACAGCTTTTGTGATGTACCTCTGCGCTATGCTAATGCGGATGTTTTCTTTTCTCCCTGCACGGTTTTCCATCAGTAGCTATAGTTTGCTTGTTATTTATTCTTAAAAACGTCAAAGCTACGTCGCCTCTTAAGGTGTGAAAAAACATGGATCATTATCACTGCAGCAAAGCCTTTTTTTTATCTTGAAGTTTGTGTACTTTTAATGTATTCTGCCTGTAAACCAGATATCTGACCGGTCTGCAGCTCGCAGGCGTGCTCTGATGAAACAGATGCTTTGCAGATGTCAAGGTTAACACGTGCATGAAGGAATTCACTCTTGGTTTAACAAGCTGTGAGGAACATGCCTCGGAGCTGGGCCCTTTGGAAGTCTCCGTCTGTGTATTATGCTGCAGACTTTCAATCATTGCAGTCAAGCATCCATATTTTCTTTGGGTTTTAAGGTTGGATTCAAAAAGCAATGTCTCGAGGAAACGGGGAAAAAGTACACAGGATCAAGATCCGAGATGGCTCTTGATGCTCTCTTGAGTTCTGATTGAAGGCAGATGCCAGCCATGAAAATCATTTCTCAAGATATAGTTGAAGAGGGAGCCATGCTGACTTTTTGGGGGCTGATAAAAAAAAAAAAAGAAAGACCAGACCACTTCTTTTTACAGGAAACATGCTGGAGAGAAGCACAAAATGGCAGACATGGAAAAGTAGATTGCTGGCCTGAACGCGTCAGAGAACGATGTAAATCATTTTCTCTGCAGCGAGCTTTAAAATCTGGACTCAAGATATACCTTTGTCACTTTTATTCAGGAACGGTGTTTATCAGAGAGGATCTGAGTGATATTCTGAGTAATCATGAGGAAATGGCCGGACGTGCTTGACTGAAATTCTCTTTGGGAGTATTCTGTGAGTGATGCTTGAAGTTTTATGGCAGTAAGGAGACGGAGAGAAGGGAGCAGCTGCTTTTTCATATTTGACAGTAACAGCTTCTCAGCAGAACAGCCCTCCCATTAGAGTGAGGCCTTCCATTCCCTCGAAGCTATTCTCGCATGTGCACACTGGTCTATTAGGAGGAGAGGAAGCATGTCTGTTTGGGTTCACACCGCACCTCTAAGTGAAAGTTGGCTTTTTAAATTATTCTCAGCATCTTTTGTTGTTTGATTCTTGTGCATACTCGAGGCTGCTTTCTGAAAGTTAACAAGGCTGCCTCTTTGTTATTGCGAGACTGGAGTGGGTAGAAAATTACCTTGCTGAACACGGCACACACAAAGCGTTTGTTCTTTTGCTCTTTCGGCATTTGATAATCAGCTGCAGGAACAATCAGACTTCGAAATGAGATGCCATAGAAACTTTTGCCTCTTGGGTAAAAAAATAATTAAAAAAAATGCATATATAATAATCTCTTCTTTACTCTCAGTTCTAGCCCTGTGCATCCACTGCTCTGCGAGTAGTTAGATAGGATGATTAATTAATAATGTGCTCTTGCTAATACCCCGCAGTCATGTCCTGTATCGTCTGGTCTGCAGGGAGAAAGCTTCAGTCACACTGCATCGCCTTCCTACTACTTTAGGTCGCCGCCAGGTCAGTCCAACCGAACCGCTTTAATAATTCAAGAGCGACACCGGAGGCCTGGGACCCACATGTCGCGCACAATGAGAGAGCGCATGACACTAAACTCCAGCTGGGCACTCACAAATCATCATCAGCCGCGTGACGCATCATGAACCCAAATGACCTGACATAAGCTTAGAGAGATGAATTAGGTCTAAGGGAGAGGGGAGTGAGAACGGAAGATATCCAGGTTGAAGATGGCAAAGCTATTTTTATCTAATGTTTATGCAGTGCTCCTACATTCAAAGGCAAAGTTGGGAAAGATGGTGCAAGAGAACTATTACAAACAACACCGTGTTACTTATAATCTTTGTGTAGGTCTGAAGTAACCGATGCTTGCAAAAAGTAAATAAATAATAGTCTGAAGGCCGCACTTGCTGTGCCAAACACTTCAGTGCTCATTATGGGGTCCAGCACTTTCGTTCACAGCAGCACACTTTCTTTAATCATTCTGCTGCGCGCCGCATGCAGGCCATGGGCACAAACAAACACTGCTGTTGATGAGAAAGTCATAATCATTTATATCAAGGCTGCTTATTTAATTGTTCTCTGGTCTTTATTAAATATCAAGAGATGCCTGCTAAACAGGATCTGACCAGAACGTCGCCGAAACTGAAAGTAGAACAAATCTACTACATCTACAGCAGTAGAACGTGACACCTGAAAGCATTACAAAGAGCAATGTACATAAAACACCAACATGGAAAAATTACAAATAATACTAAAAAAATAACTAAAAAGTTCACTGAAAACCCAAATACATGTTTTTTTTCAAATGTAATAATGCACCTTGAAGCCTCTAATGGGAACTTTGACCTACATCACTGTCTTTTTGCACATCACTTCACATGGCCTTATGGGACCAGCAGGGGCAAATGATTTACATACTGGCAGCCTGGTATCTATAGGAGCTTGTTAGGTTGTTAGTGTATGCCACTACTTATTTGAATAAACTAAATGTTCAGACACATTTTGGAAAAGATACATTACCATTTTTTTCTATTTGACATGCAATCACACTGAAGTTTTCCTGTTTTCTGTCAGTTTTCCAAAGGGGTTCAAATTAGGGCTTTGTAATGTCCTCTCGACTCAACACTGACTATGTTGTCCTAAAGTTACTTGGTATCTAATTTGCTGGGAGGCTTGGGGTCCTTGTCAATTTGGAAGATCCATCCATTCCTGGCTGGCATCTTGTGATATATATATTTAATATTTCTACATAAATTTTGTATTTTATGATGTCCCCTATTTTGTGTCACAGCCTTCCTGAAGCAAAACACCCACATAGCATGAGGCTACCACCACCATTTTTCACAGTTGTGTTGTTGCTTTCTGTAATTTTTCTCCAAATGTAACGATGGTCATCATAGCAAACAAGTCAGTTTTAAACACTGGAGCTCTTTGATGTGTGTTTTATGTTTCTGATAGAGTTATAACTTCTTCCTCTCTGAGTGGTTTATCAACCCTTATCAGTTCAACAGTTCAACATTGCAGGGTGTACACCGCCTCTCGCCCCATTGGACACTGGAGATGGAAACCAAATTTGTGTCATGTCTTCATAATTAACCAGACAACTGCTAAAACACAAGTTTTAAAGTTAAGAGGTTGGTGTAGAAAACCCTTTTCCTCCACCCTTCAAATCTAATGAAAAAGGTGCTAAATGTTTGTGGTGCTATTATTATAAGGTTTTAGTTTCCCTGAAAAAGATTTCAGAAAATTCTGATGAAAGAAATTAAATTAAAGCAGGCCAGTGTAAATTTGGACCTAAGTATTAGCTTAATTTGAGATATATAAAAAAGAAAATTATGCGCCTATGTAACTTCAGAGGGTCGGCTCCATCTCTGAATTTGTCATGTGAACTAGCGGCGCTCTAGGTCACATGACCCATTCACAAGAAAACATAACAGATACAAGACTTACCTGATCAGACATATTTTTAGTTCTCTAATGTAGGATTTAATCTAGAGCAGAGATCTTCAACCCTTGTCCTCAGGACCTACTGTCCAGCATGTTTTAGATGTGTCTCTGCACAAGCACACCTGAATCAAATGATTGCATTACCTCCTCACAGCCATCAAGGGCTGCAGGTGCCTGTTAATCACTCCTTTATTTAAGTCAGCTGTGTCAGGGCAGGGGACTGCCTAAAACATGCAGTATGGTGGATCCTGAGGACCACAGTTAAAGACCTCTGATCTAGAGGAGTAACTGTGAGTCAAAAACACAAAACTGTTAAATTTTGCGACAGTGCAGTGATGCCAGTGGCCTTCAGGGGCACCAAACCTGGAAGTTACAAGTCCAGCACCTCTAGTGGCTAAACTTTACACAGTGCTGCTTTAAACGTAAGATTTGAGCAATCTTTTCATTATCTATCTCCAAAATTAATGAAATGCGAATAAATACAAACTGGTTTGTTTACAGTAACGAAATGGAAGTAAGCAAAGACAAGATTACAACCTGGAAGTACAAAATTCGTGGTATGAATTTGACCTGCTGTAATGTTCAAAACAATATTCCATGTTTCTAATCTGTGAAACAATGGGCCCTAATAACTTACAGGAACCAATAACTCAACAGATCTGTAAATAAAGTAAATAAATTAAAATTCTGAGGGGTCTAAAAGGGCTGGGAATCTATTTTAGTACCTTTAAAGATGAACCAGATGTGCTGATTCCATGTTTCAGCTAAGCTAAACTAAAAGGTAGCTATTGTGACTTATTTTAGTGTCAGAACATTTTGACTTATCCATACTTACCTATCCTTTCATTTAGCTGCTTTGTTTTGTGTATTGGCAGAAAAGACTGTAAATACACATTGCTTCTGAGGATATTTAGCAAATTATTTTTCTAATAACACCTCCCGTAAGTGCTTATGAATATGCGCTAAAGGGTCTTCACGACCTCCGAACGCTTTAAAAACCTACAGGAGGCTTAATAATCCCCCTGTTGCTTCTAAACGGACATGGGAGGAACAACGAGCGTGAGCATCTAACTCCTGCCTCACCTGAATTAATCTGGAGCATCAGAGTGCTCTTCAGCGCACAGGCTAGCATAATATGTAATGATTGAGGATGCAGAACACTGTGTCCCTGCCTGAACTTTAAACACTTGAAAAACAGAAGGAGAGAAGGCAGGAAAAATAACACTGTGTACCTAATACTCTTCAGCTGAAGTTCGGGATGAAGTCTTACAAAGTGATGAACTCCCAGTAGAAAGTTGCAAATACATTTTTCTGCTGGAAAGAGAGTATAAAGACCCACAATCCACAGATCATGTTATGGTCTAAGAGCAAGGCTTGGGACTTATTCCTCTACAATTAATTATGTCGTGGCACAGTAAGGCCTTGCTTTGTGCCGCTGGCAGTTATTCCCAGGTGCCCTTTAACAGATCACACAGTTTGCATAGCAGGCAAGTCCATAGGTCTGCATTTGCAATTCAAAGCGGCTTCGCTCACACGTCCGCCGCAGAGTAATAGACTGCTGTCACTGATGAGTCCCTGAGGTGCACAGAGTGAATCCTCTCTCGCGTCCTCATTGATTGGCCTGAGCGTCTGACCTGATTTACATTGACAAGAGCATCGGGGCCCAAACGAAAGTAAGCATGTTTTCCAAGTTGGAAACACGAGGGAAACATCGCTCCTCAAACAGACAGCTGGGAAGGTAAACACTGACTTATGGATTGAACACCGGGGAAGACAGCTGACTGAGCTGCTTTTGTTGGCCACTTACTTAAAATATGGGCTCATCCTTTGAGTGCAGTTTTTCCCCCCCATGAGACATCTTGGAATCCTACATTAGCATGCATTTTTTTTCCTACAGGAAATAGTTCTTGTTTAACTTGACTGTTAAGTTGACAGCATTTTACATTTGTTTTTAAGTGCAGTTTAAATACCTAAACTGATAGATTTTTTCCATAATATTGAATAGTATTAGGTAACCATAAGCTCTATTGTGGATTCCAAAGTTACAAATAAATATTTTCACAGGTCTGTTTTGTCTAATGTAGAAAACAAAATACAAACTGTCCCTGCAGTTTGGCTCTGTGCTACTAAAAAAAATCTGACCCCTTGCTGGCGGTGCAAGAAACTGCAGGATGTCAATAAAAGTGTCCACGGCCTTGTTTAGCAGCCCTGCAGCAAATACTATCATGTAATTGTTAAAAAAAAAAAAAAACGTAATAGAAAACAGAGAAAGCTCAAGGGCTTGAAAAATATGATCCAAACAGAATATAAAGATATTTATGCAGGTCCTGGACAAGACTGCATTAAAATTGTCTGCACTTCTACAGACTCTACATACACAACAAAATGTATTTAAGGGCCAAAGAATTAGATTTTTTTATGATATGTTCCCTTTAAAGTTGAATAATAAAAAAAAATATATATATATAAATATATATATATATATATATATATATATATATATATATATATATATATATATATATATATATATATATATATATATATTCTATTTATATGACTGGACGTTTGAAAAAATTATTTTTCACCTAAAAAAGTTAAACTTCCAAACAAGCAAACAAATCAAAAGTACAAACAAACTGTGTAGCATCTGCCAATGATGCTTTGAAAAGTGTGTAAATAAATCAAGGTTTGATTTATAGACATAATTTCATACATGATTTGAATCACATCTGAATATGTTTAAAGAACACGTGTAGGCAGTGGCACTTCCCTCCAGTTAAGGTTTCATTACCAATCATATCTTTGCATAGATTAATAATAGCTCAAACTGAATTGGTTAGCTTGCCAGGTCGATTCACAGTGTGAGGCCGAGACCCGAACATATGGGTGACCATTTTCAGAATCAAAATGAAACGGATGGATTGAAGCCACAGCTTTTTAGATGTCAGAGCTCAATCAGGAATGATGGATGCTGCTTTTAAGGTTCAAGTAGGATGAAGTCGAAGGAGCTTTAGATTAGTTTTACCGAGCAAAATCTTCAACTTCACACAACGACTTAAGGACAGAAGAAATATTTCAAATATGTATAAAAGCACAAGAACAATTTGCTTCCAAGCACAAATATTAATGCAGAATTTGACAGAGACAGATGAAGCACTGATGTAATTATGTCATTGATGTTGGCCTCGCTTGGCATGAGCGCTGACAGAGCCGTCAGCGCAGGAAAATGTGAGTCTGAAGAATGTCAAGGGTTTTAGTTTCAGCAGGGAACATGAACGATCTCTGGAAATGTCACTTTGTAAACACATTAAAAGGTTACGCTTCATCAGTCACATGCGCGTTGACAAGTGCACAGGACGTATGATCTGATGCTCACTCGTAGACATACAACCT
The DNA here is from genome assembly GCF_011125445.2 of Fundulus heteroclitus. NCBI lineage: Eukaryota > Metazoa > Chordata > Actinopteri > Cyprinodontiformes > Fundulidae > Fundulus > Fundulus heteroclitus. The sequence continues at coordinate 24,455,408 of NC_046366.1, read as the reverse complement.
ACAAACACACAATTGTCGCTGCACACACACACGCACACACACACAGACAGAGGCTGCACCCATAAATGACCTTTTCTTTAATCATTGCTTTATAGTAAACTGTGTTGTCTTCGTGAATCCAACAGCAGACACCCAAATTGGTTTCTTTGCATCATAATTTATGTAAGAAATGGCAGCAAATGCAAAGCAGGGCTGCAGAAATGAGATGTGAGTAGAAAATAACAAAAACACAGCAACAGAGAAAAAAAGAGGAGAGGAAAGCACTCATTTTTTTCCCTCTCAGAGCTGTAATTTTAACTCCATTAAAATGCTTTTCTCCCCTCTAAAGAATCCTGAGTAATGCGGGCTGTATTACAACAGAACAAAGCTTATGTGGTGCACAAAGATGCATCACTCAGCCACCCGCTTCCGCTTCCATTTCTGCATATCCTAAATTGTATTTAATAGCTTCAATCAGAGCGAGGAGAAAGAATCCCTGCTGCTAATGCACTATGTGTGTTTGACGAGGGGACATTGTGGGCGAACCATGCGTCCCTTTGCCATTAATGTGGCTTTATATGTACAAGTTTCACCCTATCATAATTACAGCTCAGCTCTGCCAGGGCTCAGGCTCATGTCTCAACCTGATGCCAGGAACAAATCCTGTCTATCAGGTGGTTGGACAGCGGAAAAAAAAAAAAAAAACACAACTGTCCAGCCATCTTCTTTCCTCCGTGCACTGGGAGAGCCAGCCAACGTATCAGCTGCAGAAGACGAGCCGCGTGCCAGATATTGTCGAACCATCGGCTCAGGGCTTGGGATGCTGGCCAGAGAATTACCATGCACCGTGGGGTGGAGGAGGGTGGAGGCAGATAAATGGGAGGCAGAGCCGTTTGGTCAAACCGTGCTGGAGTGGCATTTGCTCTGAGGTTTATGTGTGGCACTTAGCAAAGGGGAGTGGTGAGCAGTTCCCTTTGTGCTGAATACTCGGAGCACTCAGATGTGTTATTCAGGGAACAACAGACAACACAATTCTATAACAGGAGGAGGAGGTGGAGGAGGAAATCAGCCTTCGCTGTTATTTCAGACACTGACATGTATGAAACCTCAAGACTGAGGTTATAGAAACACACAACACAGGTTTTCATTGAACCAACGAACCTAAGTATAATCCGTGGCCTCTTTTTTAATTATTTAGTGACATACAACGATAAATCCTGGTCTTGATGAAATGTTACAGCAGGTGGAAAAGAGTTACACCATAGAATATCCCTTCAGTTTTTTATTAGAAAAGGGATATAATGCATACACCATACATGAGCTTTCCCAAGAGGTCAGATAATTATTACCTGAATTATTCTGAAAAAATGGCCTGGACGACCATACTGCTGGAAGCTTTCCAAGCATGCTGAGGTGAGTCGATCTTCATCAGGGCAGGCAGAGTCGGCATGTCGTATCATGTAACTGAGAAACTGCTTTACTCGGTTACACAGCTGCTATATCTGTGTAGCATTTAAGTAAATTTGGCAGCAGTGGCACTTATATGCTGGATATACTGCTTTGTGATGTTCATGCCGCCATTTGTTTGTTTTCGTTTAGCAGAGTATCAAGTTAGCTATCCTTAAATATAAGATGCATAAGGAAAGTGATGTTGCTGACTCAGAATATTGTCATAAAGAATTAAAGTGCAAGGTGAAGACACAACAGTGCACTCTAAAAACTGACAGCCCCCTTAAGTTCAATGCACTGATTTTGTCCTATAAATTGTACTTATTTTAATGAGCTTTTGGCACAGAACGTAAGATTGTGTATTTTCTAAGGTTTAACTTATGGCTGTGAATTGCCCTGACTTTTCTTAAGTTGAGAATATGCAAATATGAAAGTTGACTGTCCTTGCAGTTTTAAGGCAGCTTTTGAACTTTTGTTTCTACGTTAAAGAGACTTGTATTACTTTGTGCGTGCGTGTGTGTGTGTGTGTGTGTGTGTGTGTGTGTGTGGGGGGGGGGGGGGTGTATAAGTATAAAAGTGTCTGGAACTTGCAAATGTAATAAGATGCCCATTCTTTAGAATAACACATAAATCCCCATTACCTCGTTTAAGATGATATACATTCATGAAGATATTCACAATTTTGTTTTTAGTTTAATCATTTTTGCAGTTTTGACGGTGACACAGCTGCTGTTGTGTTAAATGTCTGTCCTAATGTGCGCCATAAAATGTTGTTCCTTAACTATGCTATGTAACTCGTTGTCCATTCATGCAAAACTGCAACTTCAACCTAAAGATTTGTTGAGAAAGACTGCTGTATCGACAAAATAACAGCCTTTATTTAATGACAACAGAGTTGTTGCCACGGTAACCCGTGCAGACAGGTAGGGGATGTATCGGAGCTGAAATAATTTTTATGTAACTGTGGCGACAGTGTGTCATAACAATCTCTTTTGAGGATTTAATCCTAACAAGGATCTATTGTCCCACTTTGCTCAAGGACTACCATACAGATGGAAGGGAGGGGGGGGGGGGGGGGCATGGCTGACTACTATACCAACTTCTGAGGCCTTCAAAGTGCAGTCATATTTATGTCAAAACTCCAAACATGTATTTTCTTTAATAATAAAGTGACTTCTATAATCAGATGAATGCACTGGATTTTATTTAGAGGCATCCGATTAAATGCATACCACACATTTCAGGTTTTTATTTGTAAATAACGCAGGACAATAATTGACCTTCCAGTTCATGCAACGCTTTGTGTCAGGCTGTCACCTGAAGCCCCAGTAAAATACCAGTGAGGTTTGTAGTTGTGACATGACACAGCGCAGCAAGTTTTAAGATGTGTGCCTGCATTTGTTAGTCATTGTAGCTCCGTATAAGTTTTTAAAATGGAACTTGCAGCGTTAAAACTATTTGTAGCTTAATTCCAGGGAAACAATTGGTCTGAAGAAGAAGATTTCGAAAGAAGATCACTTTGCCAACTCTGACGTTCTTGCACTTTCTCATTAAAACCTACTTTAAGGATTAATCAAGTGAGCTTGCATTGGGCCTTATGAGGATATTGGTGATCAATGAGGATGTCAACACCTGCCGTTTTCTAACAGAGTTTAAAGTTCGGGTAATGTCTACAGCTCTCAGGTGAGACACAATATTGATTGAGCATTTTCCAGATCATTAAGGAAGCTCCAGGACATGAAAAGGTGGTTCTTTGGTTGTAGCAACAACAACAACAAAAAATAAATAGAAAGAAAAAAAAAAACGTTTGCCCAGCTCGTCAGAATGTTTCATTTGATCCTGCTCTGTAAGGTTGACAGCTGCCGGGCTTCTACTCCTTCTTTAAGGAAACGCAAGTGGTCATCCTGTCAGGGAGGAGCAGAAGTCCTTGTTGTTCCTGAAATGTCTGCCAGACATGAGAGTAAAAGGTCTTTATGGATCAATAAGTTCTCAAGGGGTTGATAAGCGGAGGCAGGCACACGGTGGGGCAGTAAGATCTGTGTTTTGCTTTCACACAGACAAATGATCTGATAGATTCTGAAACAATATACAAGGGCATCACACATCAAACAGTTTTGTGCAGGAATGTGTCTACGCTGTTTGATATAGTACCTTGTTAGAATCTCTGCATGTAAGAAAACACCTGAAACAGGTAAATAACATGAACTTTGAATACATAGATGAGCAAAATCTTCACATGGGATGTCCTATCCTTTTCTGAATACATGTATTTGAAATAAAGGATGGAGTTTTGAAAACTCGTTCCATCTGAAACAACAACACTTCACTAAACAATTAACTTAATTTAAAGTTTTATATGCATCTTTACCAGGCATGCCAATAGGCGGACAACACTAGATGTCCAAATCTTTTGATAAATATTTCTCTCTGATTCCGCCCCGTACTTTGATCCATCTGCATTTGATGTCATCCCGTTGCAATGTTTCTTTGTTTAAAATGCAAAAATGAAACCGGACATTTCAAGGTAGAACATTTTGTTACACACGTAAACAAATATTCTATATTTCCATACGGCATCATTAAAATGTCTTTTAAGGCTGATGAACATGTGAAAATACATGGCAGGTTAAACCCTGACACTATCTTTAACTGGTACCCTACAATGGCGTACACCCTTAAAGATGGCCCCTGTTCTTGCTCTTTTGTCAAACTCATACTTTTGTCAGATCATCAATTTAGTGACAAAGAGAATCTTGCTAAATACAACATAGGAATGAAAACTTTCTTTTCAGTCCGCCAGTAACTATGCCAGGTTACTGCCGCACCTGTAGAATCAAGAAATTACTTAAACAGAAGCTGCCTGATGTTGAGTTTAAACAATTACGTAAGTGAGATTCATCTTATTACGTCTTAGCGTCTGCAGTTTATTGAACGCTCAGGTTTGTGCCCCACAAGCTTTAAACTCATCATGTTCTGATTACACAGTGCTTATGTGTGTCATACAATAGATACAATGGGATACAATTACAAAAATTGGATATGAAAGGGTTGGGAGTGGGTGAGCCTTTCAGATGCCCCCTTCTGGGAAATGAACATTACTTCATTTCTGTTGGGTTACACTTGATCCCTTCAGGTAAGACTGTCCGATAAATCAGATAGTTCCTTGATGTCACAGACCTCAAGATCTGAGAGCAACATGTGATCCCACAGTGAGAGCAGTTATCCACAAATGAAGATAACACAGACATATTGTGAACACTCCAAGATAAAGGTGGCTAACCAAAATTTAGTCTAAGAGACCCTCAACGATTCATCCAGGAAGTAAAAAAAGGCACCTAAAACACCATCTAAAGCACTGCAGGCCTAAATGCCTCAGTCAAGGTTTTAAAATAGCACAGTAGGATAAAATATAATGTCTCAGAGTTTCAAGGCCAAATCTATTGCTGACTAAAAGAAAATACAACACACAAATGAAACTTTTTGTCCAACATTTGCCAAGAACAAATTGGTTAACCCTTTAAAGTCATAGCAAAATATTATCAACGTTTGTGGGACAAATGTGGACATTTCTGTAAGGTGTGTGCCCTTTTACATCAGGAGTAAAAATAGCAGAAAAAGAATATCATACCTACAATCAGACTCAGTGGTAGTAGTGGGATGGTCTGAGGTTGCTTTGTCTCTTCAGGACCTGGATGACATGTTTTAAATGATGGAGTCATGCATGTTGCTCTCCAGCAGCAAATCTTGAAACAAAATGTCCGGCCATTAGTTTGTGAGCTCAAGGTCAGGGCCGTGCAGCACGAATATGATGTCCAAAACAAAAAACAGAACAGTCAAGTTTTTAGTGGCCTCATCAAAGTCAGGACTTGAATCCAATTGAGATGTTGTGACCTTGAGCCGGCCACTGGACCTTCAGAACCCACCAGTGTGAATAAATGAAAGCATTTCTGCACAGAAGATTGGGCAAAAATTCCACTACAGCAAAAATCATCATTTGTAGAATTTTTTTAATTTTTTTTATTTTCTGATGTTTTCTTTGTCTGACATTAAAATTTGTTAGAGAAACTGAAACATTTAGGAATGAAAAATAAAATAGCGAGAAAACAAGAAATCTGCAAGGGGACAAATACTTTTTTTGCAGCACTGCAGATTGAGCACAGCCAGTGATTCAAGCTATACCAGGAGAGGAAACATACATTTTCACAGTCAAGAAAAGCCTTGCATGTTGGTCTTTTTATCTGAGAACGACTTCTCTGCAGATATAACTGATAATTTACTACTAGTTGCGCTCAACTCTGCAGGTGCAGCTATTCTTGACTGTGAATACTCCTAAAGCCTGCTCTCAGGTACAACCTTAATTCTGATAATGCTGGTCAAATATGTGCTTCTTTAGACTTGGTAATATAACTTCTAGACACAGAATCTGAAATAATTATCCTGATCGCTTCAAACTTTAATAAGGAATTTAATGAGAGTTCAAACTAAATACCTGAACTCCTGTCTGACTGCTCCATGCATCTTACCCTCCATCACAGTGTTTGTACAGAAAACCTGGAGCTTTGTATTTTAGTTAAAAAACGTCTAGAGTTTATGGATTGCTTGTTTATTTTGCACCTAAAGCTACTGGTTGTGAATTCTATTTCAAAAGCACTCATTGAACAAACAGCTGTCGAGTTTTAGCATGGTGGGGCACAATCTTCTTACTATTGGGGGAAAAAACTTAATAAATAAATGAAACTCTGAAATACTTACACATACTTTTGCCTGTTAGGGACTTAATGCTATTCCATCAATATGTTTTCTTTTATTTCTTCAGAACCCTTGCTTGTTAAAACTGTCGGAAAACTTGCAGAGCTTTTACACTTTGTTTTGATTCTTTGATTTTCAGATAACCAAAACTTTACTTTTCCAGTCACTAGAACTTATATATAGTATTGTTTGGCAGCTACAGAGTTTAGGAGTTAAAACATAATTCACCCATAATAAACGATTAGCATAACACTGTTTCATCAGGAATTTTTAATACTCACAGACATCAAACTTTGTTCAATCATATGTCAAGAGTTAGAGATCAGATCCCAGTCAAGGCATTTTTTAATCACCAATAAGGCTGTCACTGACACTCCTGATCTCTGTTGTTGGCCTGCTGAGGTATTAAGTCAGACTGAAATACTTGTCGTAAAAACTAGCAATGGGAATTGTTGCTTTAAAACCATAAAGTTTATAGTATTTCATTGAGATTTTATGCAATGCTTAAAAAAATAAATCAGCGTATAATATCAAATCAAAACTTGTGGAATACTGATCTGGTCAGTTCAGTGGTAGAGGGAGGTGTTTATCTGTGCCAGTTGTTTCGTTGTCAATGAAATTAAAGGGGCAACAGTGAGACAAGCCCAAAAAACAGAAATGTTATTACAGGTGGAGGCCACAGAAATGTTTTCCTTCCTCATTTTCTTGAGGATTTGACTCGGAACAGTGTCACTACTGGTAGCATGAAGAGATACCTGGAACCCTACAGAGGATGCACAGGCCATCCAACTCCACCAGAATTGGACATCGATATGTGTCATAGCCAAAAGGTTTGCTGTGTCTAACAGCACAAGGAGGAGATTTTAGTAGAAATGCAGTTAGTTTAGGAGAGCCAGACAGGGCTGGCAAAGGCCCTTAACTCATCAGTTTGGGTACCTGCTGCTTTGTGCAAATAGGAATAGGATGAGTACTGCCAGAGCCCTAAAAAGTGGCCTTCAGTGGGCCACTGGTCTTAATGTCTCCAACTAAACCTTCACAAAAAGACTTCACATGCGTGGCCTATAGGCCAATCGTCCTTCAGTAGACCCTGTGCTTACTGCTTGGCACAGTGGAGCACAGGTCACAGGCATGAAGGCTCTGGAGAAACTGCGGTGAACGTTACGCTGCCTGCAACATGTTCAGCATTATTGGTTTGGTGGTGGGTCAGTGTTAATGTCGGGAGGCCTATGCAGGGAGGGACGCACAGGCCTGTACACGATAAACATTGGCACCCTCACTGCCATTGTGATTGCTGTTGCAGCGAGTTGCAGCGGTTCGTCATGGCGCATGATAATGCACCCCATATGACAAGTTTATGCGGGAAGTCCGTGAAGAATGAAGAAATCAACACCATCGACTGGCCTCCACGCTTCCCTGACTTACGTCCAATAGAGCATCTCTGGGGTTTCCTGTTTATGTCCATCTGATGCTACAATGTTGCATGTTAGACTGTCCAGTGATGCCCTGGTCAGGATCTGGAGGGAGATGCCCCAGGACCCGCCAGGAACATGTTGTGAAGTTATCAGGTGTGAGGACCATTTTCAGTTGCTGCAATAGCATTTCAGCAGATTTGACTTGCCTGCTAGCTTTGTGTTTCAGTTTCACATTCTCTGTGACTTCAGATTTAGCCATCTGTGGATTGATAATTTTCATTTTCATCAAATGATGTGGCATCCTTTTGTTCCTAACATGTTACCCATTCCATATGACTCAGGAGGCTTTTTTCCCCTCCCTGAATCGAGATTTGATGTGTTTTCAAAGTGCTTTTATTTTTATTTTTTGATTCATGTTTTTCACGTTTATTATTTTGCAAATAAAAATCTGAAAAGTATTATAAGCATTTGCATTCAATATGAGTCAATACTAATACAAATTACTTTTCTCTGCAATTACAGCTGCAAGTAGTTTAAGGTTTTAGAGAATGACATTTCTACCTAATCCTTTTACAAAGTGCCTGAAGCTCAATCAGATAATTTTGAGAGCTACTTTCAGCTTTTGCCACATTATCTCAATTAAATTTAGATCTGGAAACACATGAATGTGTTTTGAACGTAACCATTCCATTTTAGTTCTTGCTGTATGTTTAGAGTTCTTATTGACCTTTTGTAACATCTTACAAATTTTCCAGTAAGGCCATGTATTTAGCTCCATCCTTCTTCTAATCAATTCTGACCATTTTTCCTGTCCCCACTGAAGAACGACATCCACACAGCATGATGCTGCCACTCATATGTCTCATGACGGGATGGTGCGTTCAGGGGGACGTGAAGTGTTTGGTTTATTTGCTCCACAGACTTTTTTGCACGGAGACAATAACATTTAATTTCAGCCACACCTGATCAAAGGACCTTCTTCTACATGTTTGCTAAGGCTTGTCGAAATCAGCATACAATTATTTTGAAAACACTTTCCTTTAACAATTACTTTTTTTTCCGCTCTTTCAAAAAAGGCCAGATTTCTTAAAAGCATGACTACTTGCCCTGTTGACAATTTTTCCTACCTGAGCTGTGGACCACAAACTTCCTGGCTGTTATCTAATTAATCCTCCCCTTACCCAGTCGGTCAGTTTTGGTGGACAGACCATTTCTTGATTAACTTGAACTCGTACCATACTCCTTATATTGGTAAATGATGAATTAAACGCTATTGTATAACAAGCTCAAAGCTTGTGACATTGTTTTATAATTCGTGACTTCTCCACCACTTCAACTCTGAACGTTTGCTGTGTTCCTTGGTCTTCATGATGCTGTTTGTTCCCTGATGTTGTATAACAAAAACCCTGAGGCCTATACAGAAAAAAGCTGTATTTATATATTGAAATTAAATTGCACAAAGGTGGGCCAATTACCAATTAGCTGATGTATGACGGCAACTGGTTGGATTTTATTTAGAGGGAGACGAATAGAAATGCACGCCACACTTTGCAGATTTTTTTATTTATTTGATGAAAAAATGTCAAGCTGTGTATCCCCTAATTATATACATTTAGGTTTATGAGCGTAAAGTGAGCAAGTGTAGAAAACTTCAAGGCGTATGAATGTTTGTGAGGCGCCGTAAATTAAAAAAGGTGTGCAAAAAACCGGAAAACGAAACCATATCTTCCCAGATGGATCCTGCGCGAGCGCTAGACCATATTCCCAAAAGCTCTGAAAAGGAACCAGCCTAATATGTGACACTACAGGGACATAAAAGCCCCAGCGCTGGTCGGACTCGGGCTGACGGAGAAACTCCGGCCAAGCCCGTGTCACGTGACTCCGCCACCGGCTGAGAGGAGCGAGAGCGCAGCCGGAGCGCCGCAGATCCTCGGTGCTCACACGCCTGCTAACACCAGCAGCCCTTCACCGCCCAGTTTCTTTTTAACTCAACCCTTTTACTCCCTCCCGGTGAGTACATTTTCAGCTGACCTTTTTTATTAAGCACATTTTTACCTCCTTTTTTTTTTGTCTTCCTCCTCCTCCTTCCATGCCTCGGTGTTCCGCCAACACCGGGTTAAGAAAAAAGCAAACAATGTTTTCTGGCTCTCTGCATGCAGTCATTGAGATCCTGGATGCTGAGTGTTGCTGCTCCGGCAGCATCCAATATAAGCCCACCTTTCCACGCACACGCTTTTGATATTTTTGCCTCTTCTCTATTCTCCCTCTTCTTTCTTTTTTTAAAATATACAGCTTCCTCTAAAACGTGTTGATATAATTTCAACATTTTGCTTATTTTCTTTTTTCCCCCCTTACCTTTTATTATCATGACTAATTTTGGTGCGATATTTGATTTTGAAGTGTTTCTCTGCTGTTGGCGGCTGTTCCTGAACCAGGTCGCAAACATGACTGTTTTGATTTTCACGTTTAAGGATTTTGCTTTTCTAATAGGTGAGAATTTTAACTTTTTTGAGTTTGTTTTGGTGTTTCCACTGTGCTTCTGTTTGCTTTTTGACTGAGCTGGATTAGCACTCAACACTCAAGAGCTTTCAGATCCTCTCAATCAAGCTAAACACAGCTGAAGCGCACATTATTAACCCTGCAACAGTTAGAAACATCTTGATCTTCATTTCATGTTGCATTTTTAATGGCAAATTTATTAAAAAAGCAAACGATAATATTAGTTTTTTTAAAATAACTTACAATTTCAAAAAGTACACCTTAAAGTTCTGTGAAGCCAAGTGCTCATACTAGGAATTTGACTTCAGATCCACTTTACTCTTAATGAAGGCGTTTGATGTACATATATGGTTTACACTAGGATTTAATGAAACCGTGTTTTTTTTTTCTTGGGTTGGGGGGTGACAGCATCTAATTTGCATATGTAGTGTAAATTAGATGCTGTATTCATACATTTGTGACCCAGGCTGTAGGACAGCTTTTGCCTAGACAAAAAAGTTATTAAAAATGGTGATTGCGTTTGCAACTAAAAATTACCTTTACAAATTATCTATTAATTATGTTACATTGCTCTAATCCACACTACATAAAACAAGCTGTGCCAAAAAGACAGATATCAGAGCCACACAAAGTAAACAATATGAATTAGTGATTGAAGATATGTTTGAATCAAATTCAGGGAATTATTTAACTGCAACAGTTTCAGAGACAAAAAAAAGATTACTTTAAAAACTACATTTAAGTGACAAGGCAGCAGCAGGAGCAGCAGCAGCAGCTGTGTTGTGCCTGTGAGACAGCGCTGAGGGAAATGGGAACTCTCGTGGCAGCTCTCAATGCTGCCTCAATACAGGTCTCCAGAACGACTGGTGCTTTTGGTAAAGTCGGCATTAAAACAAAGAAATTTGCTAAATGTTGCTGGTTGCTAGCCGCTTTTTGAAAGACAATTTCCAGAGGGGTCTGAAAAGTCGCTAAATATATCAACAAAGGCGCTAGATGGACAACACTGGACTGTCCTCTCAGGTTTTCCTTCCCTCCATCTAACGTACCGCATAGCGGTAGCCGCTGAGTGGAAAGGGCAGGCGGTGTAGGTTTTTCAAAATAAAGTACATTTTAACATTGCTGCAAATGAGCATCGTGTTAATCTGGGCCCCCCGACTTTTAAGTGTACAGAAGACTGACAGCCCGGGGGAATAAACTGCCCCTGTAGCGGCTGGTCCGAGCAAATAGTTCTCAGTACCACCAACCAGAAGGTAAAAGTCAAAGCAGTTTGTGTGCAGGATGTGTGGAGTCTGCGTACATGCTAGCTGTCCATCTTCTGAACCTAGACCTGTACAAGTTTTGCATTTTCTGTGGATGAGCCAAATCACTCAGTGATGGACGAACGTAGGACAGACTGAATAACTATGTTGTGGAAGATCACCTGCAGCTCCTGTGGTTGTACTTCTTGAGTAGCTGCAGGATGTAGTCCTCTGCCTTCTTCTGAATGATGTCTTTGAGTTAGGACCATCCCAGGTCCCAGGAAAGGGTGGTTCCTAGGAACCGGAAGGGACCCACAGCTGACACAGTGTTATTGAGTATAGTGAGGAATGTGTGTGTGTGTGTGTGTGTGTGCGTATGTGTGTGGTGGGAGGGGTGTTCTCCATAAATCCACCATCATCTCCACTGTCTTGAGTGGATTATTTTTCAATAAAACATAACCTGCAGTTAAACATGTGATGGTATAAAAATTCACATTAACTATTCCTAAAAAAACAACAACACCCCAGATTCACTGTATCACAGGGTTCACATAGAAATTAGAAACACATTTGTATCATACAATCCAATAGATTTTGTTTTGTGGAGCACTCCCTTTAGTTTCCAAACCATCCAGTTTTAGTGATCATTTTCAAGTGGTTACTGGGCTGAATTTTGTACATTCTTGCTGTTATGCTCTTTATAGAGTCCCACAAATAAGACAAGTGGATATTAGCTGGTCAATTAGTTAGGCTTTCTTCTCAGGTAGCTAGCAGGTAGCTAGTGTAACAAAATAAAGATCTTACTTACACTAGCTTGCCTGATGTCTGCTGCTTAACAGACAAGGTTCGCCAGGGCAGAATAAAAACAGTTATCTTAATTAAAAGTGATGGGTGGATATTTTGTGTCTATGCCATGGCTGTGTGTGTTTTTCAGGGCCAAATATGTTTCTAAACAGCAAAATCTGTCTTTTGTTTTTGTTAGTATGAGGAAAATGTTAACCCAACAGATGATGTTAGAGTGAGATTTCATTCTCCACAAAAGAGAATTTCGGCAGCATCTTGCTGCATGCACTGAAAGACCTAAGTTTAATCAAGAAGTACATTCTCCTCCTTCCCTCTGCCTGCATAAACCTTCACAACTATCCCACTATTTAAAAAAAAAAACACAAGTTAGAAATAGAAATTAAAATATTTTTTTAATGCTTCTGTAATCATCTATAATTTAAACTTCTTCATTTAGGATGAGTGAACCAATGATGTTACAATGTTTGTTTTTATTTATTTCCATAATTCTGCAATTCACCTAATATATGTTATGATAGGTAGATGGGCAAAACAATGTAAACACGATGCACAAAGTGGTTTGTTTATTGGAATGAAATGTTGGTAAGCGGAGACAAAATTATAAATGCTGGTTGGCAAAGGTTGAATTGGGCTTAAGCTGCACAACATGATTGAAAGACTATTCCAAATATTCCATTAACAGCCATTAACAGGTTTAGATCCTCATGAGGAAGTTATCAGAAGTTATTAGATTTATGGTAGTTACTAAAGAGTAATAAGGTAATCCATTTTTTGTTGTTATGGTTAATTTTTCAAGGACAATGTAATCAGAACATTGAAACAGATTGGTTTAATATATTCCCAATGGGTTGCATAAATAATTTTTTGCTTGTGTCTTGTATCCTATCTTTAGTTATGATTTTTCATTCACAATATAATGCAAGAATACTTAGAGCACATCATAATGAAATAACTTGATCAAACAAATATGGTATTTTATTTAAGGATCCCCATTAGTCCCTACCACGTTAGGACTATTCTTCCTGTTGTCCATTCTCATTATAAAAACATCAGTGAGTACAAAAACAAACAGTTCATCACATCCATTAACAGACGTACATCACGTTTAACAACTAGGAGCAGCATCCAAGAAAACATTATAAAAACATTACAGAACACAGAAAGACAAACAGTTCATCACATCCTAACAACAGACTTGTCTCACATTTAACAACTAAGAATAACACTAAAATAACCTAATCAGAACAAGTAAATACTTTAACTATGCCTTAGTTAGAATAATTTCCTTTCTAGCTAGTGACTTCTTGAAATTTGTTTTGAAAGAAACATGTTATATCAGTCAAGCAAATATGGTATGTCAAGGTTTTTAAATGTTAGTCTTTGAATTGCTAAAACTCTTCTTTACTACTATCCCTATAATTAAATCTAAGGAGTTCATAATCTGACTCCAATTATCAGTTTGAGGGCCTGATCCAGCAGTTTTTAATGATTGTTGTTGCGAGTCTTTGATGAAAGACAAAGCCTGATAGCTGTTGTAGGTCTGCTGGCTGTGTTTATGTCCGTGCAATCCCAGCATGACAAGCAGCCATGTTTTCCAGAGCCAACCTTTAAATATCACAAGCTATTTTCTTTTGTGCATTTTGCCAACCTGTTTTATTGTTCATGTGGACTATTTTGTTGGATGAAATCTAGATTTTCAGCTCGGTATCTAAACCCAGAAAATGAGCTCAAGTGGATGGAGACAGACCCCGTAATGGGAGAGAGCAGCTTCAATACGTTTAATCAAGCTGCACAGCTTTAAAAACAAAGCTTTAAGTTTATGAATCAGGAGAACTTCAGTCAAGTATCAGACTTTGACTTATGTTCGTGCCTTTCCTGGAATGATTTGGATCGGTATCAAAAAACTCATGATCGGCACACCTTTATTTTAAATTTTTTTGCCAGAGCAATCAAGGTTTTTCCATGCTGTGTTGAGCCTAGAGTAATGCACTGGTGACCCTCCCCAGCCTATTGCTGCACACTGGCTGTCAGCTGACTGAAAGAAGGCTGCTGCGTTTTTTTCATATTTACAAAACAGAACTTTCAGCTCTATGGGAATATTGCTGGTTGTGACAGTCAAGGAGTAGAAACTAGATCTTATTGATCATCAAGGTCTTGGGCATAAATGGGTCAGTAGCTGGTATCAAGTGTCAAGGTATATGTGAAGCATACTATCACTCTTCTACGAGGGTTGGGATTTTAACAAATTAATTTTGATTAATCACAAACAAATACCAGATTAAAGAACAGACACATTTAATACCACCTTTCTCAGTTCACTGATAACACTGATACACCACCTCCAGCCCGGGAGATGTTGGTTATGCTCCTTAAGTTCATTTACCCAGTATGAAGAAGATGCATTGAAGGTATTGAATACCACAGGGCTTTAAGCTTATGGTATCTACAATAGTCCCGGTGGAGGTTCAGAGACAAAATAAGTAGGTCTACATCTGACGTGACTGTTTTGCGTTCATGTATGTCTATTTATTGATTTGGCTGTCAATCAAAACCTTTTTGACAAAGACAATTTCCTACTGTCAGATATTGATACTTTGTTGGGTTTATTATTCAGAAAGCCTGTAATTAATATTTTTCTAAATGATGTCCCATAACAAAATTTTACCCGTCCTCATAAATCTCTGAGTGGGGGAGGGGAGGGGGAAGGGGGGGGGGGTGGGCAAAAGAAGGCAAATTCTGCAACAATTCATTATGCAAATTCTGCTGACAGATTTGATTAATAGCTTGACCCCAGCTTGCTGCCTGAACTTACACATAAAACTTGCAGACGACCCCCCCCCCCCCAAAAGAAAAAACCCAAAGCAAAGCACACACACACACACACACACAAATTTGCTGTCAGAAAGTCCTTGAAGTGACCAGTGGGATCGCTTCTTTGAAATCCTTGACAGAAGTTTTGTTTCTGGAAGGAGCTTGAGATGAGGCCCTTTTCAATCACGCTCCACATATACCCGAGCAGGGGACATTCGACAGCTTCTCCCGCCTTCAGACGTTGCAGGTCAGGGGAAACAGGTGGGGGTAGCCAAGCATGAAATATGCTGCTACGCAAACAATACTTATCTCTCACTGGGGATGAAGTGGGAGGCTGGCTCTGGACTGCACATGCACTGAATCCCTATATGAGCTCAGAACTGTGGTGAGGATAAGGAAGGGGAGGAAGTGTATCCAGACGCTGGTAAACCCGGTCAGTAATCTGTCACTGTCCAGTTCAGGCACGTCGTATTGCACCCGCAGGTTGATCGCTGACCCTTAGCAGGTGCAGATACAGACAAAATCATTTTTGAGCAGCCCCACAGAGGTCAAGGAACGGATTGGAGGAGCAGCTTTGTATTGTCTCTTTTATGTCCCTACCTGGGAGAGATAAGCAAAGAAATTGCAGAGAGAAAAAAAAAAACTGATGAAGGATTCAGACAAGAGGAAAGAGAGATGACAATATGCTTGTGTAGGTGGTTTACACACATATATGAGATCTATTTCACAATGAGGAAACACCTTCTGCTCTTTATTACTTTCTCTGCCGCTGAATGCTTATGTTCTCCCTTCTGAGGACAAGGCCTGTGTTTTGCTATTCGAAGACAGCAGTTTAAGCCAGTGTGTGTGCCTATGCATGCATCTGATACTTGGTTTTGTTCTGAGACGTGCCATTTGCCTTGCAGCGTTGGTATCTCAGCTCCACGGCCAGTCGCTTTATATTCCCCCGCTCAAAGAGATGGAGGCTGATTTCAGCACCAGGGACAGCTGCCAGCACTTCATTACTCTGGCAGCTGGAGCTAGCTGATTCCTGCCCGAAAGTCTGGAGTGGTTATAGTCACTAACCCTGCGCCCTCTTCGCCGCACATGTCTCTCACCGAGCTATTCCACCTCCCATTCACAAAAGCTGGGGATGAGGTCTCACCCCAGATAAGAAGCAGAATGATAATACTCCTCCAGAATGGGTTCAAATAGGGTTTACAAGTGCTTGAGTTTATTTTCTTTTAAAGCTCAAAATCTTGAATCTGGCAGTAAGGGCGTTCTCAACGAGCAAAACAGTGTAGAAGCAACGCCCACGCGCAACCCGTTAGCAGAGCTATTTCCAAGTAAGCGTTAAATACCGAGCACCTTTATGAAAATTTTAAGGTTGTGCATTATTGGGAAACAATGAAAGCATGATTCTAAAACCATGGGAACACAGTGCTGACGAAATTAAAGAACTAATCCCTTAAAAATGATCCAGCGGAGCAGAAGCGAAAAGGATTTAAGACAAAAGCTGAAGACATTTTCTGAAACAAACCATTCCCTCTTATTTAAAAAAAATATTTAAGATTTAAGAAAAAGCCTGAACTCATGAAGGAAAAGCTTAAGGGAGAGCTCTGACAACTCCTTTTGTGTCATTTTATGCACTTTGGATATCTATTTTGTATTTGTGTAATGGTTATCTCTTAATAAGACAAATTAATATTAATAACAAAAATGTTATCTGTCATGACGACATGACGGATACACAACAAACAAAGAAGGTACTCTGGTCTGATGAGAACAAAACTTTACTTTCTGGCCTGCAAGTAACATGCTTTTTGTGGCAGGAAACTAACATCCTTCTTGTCTGATTTCAGATCTCTGCAATAATTTGTACTGGTTTATCCGCAAAATATGAGGTTTGTGGCTTAATGTAAGAAAATGTTTCGTATCAAGTAAACATACCACAGGTACCTGAGGACAATAACATGTCCAGGGTAAAACTGCATTTCATCAACCTTTCAACATTTTCTTAGTTTTTTGTTTCTTTAGACGACCGGCAGATTTGGCTCTTGATCAGCAAATAGGACTTGTCGGTTTTGATTTGTTTAAACTTCAACAATGCAAAATTATAGGACAATAAAACATTTGCTGACACAAATATATTTTTCATTTTTGTACAAAGGCAATAATGCAATTTTCATAAAAAAAACAACAACATTCAGTTAAAACCAGTACTGCAACAGTTACAACCAGAGCTTTCTCCTGGTTCACCGTCATCCACTTATTTTTTTAAAGGGAGTCTTTGCCATTTTCTCCACTACACCTCTCTTTGGAGCAGCATATGATGGCGCGAATATCAGTGTGTCCTAAAGAGCTCATCTTTTCAGCTTTTAGTGCCAAAAAGATGATCATCACACCTTATTTGTTCATATTTTACAAATGACTAATATCACAATTTTCTGGGTATCACTAAAAGCAGCCCATGTACCACTCGAGTTGTTTGCAGCACAGTATGAGAACCATGGGTGAAAACAGTTTCAAACCTACGTCATACTGTCATACTGTCAAATTAACAGAAACGTAGCAAATACATCGTAATCTACTTTAGTTAGTGAGCTGTACTTGACACTAAATATACCAAACCCCCATGATTCTATATAGATATAATGACGTTTTACATTATGGCAGTTTTTACATTTGACCATATAAAGGTATGAAAAAAAAAACACGTGAAAATAACAAGAGTGAAAACATAACTCCTGATTCCTGAGTGTTTGCCCTTTTTCTAAAAGCATCCACAATAAGGCTTTTTGTCATTACAACATAATAAAAAGACACTGTTTTGATTAAAGTTGTTACAGTGGATGTTCCACTTCGAATATGAAACAACTTGTTTTTTTTCTTTGAAATTGTTTTTTCTTGCACTACTGTTTAAAGTAGAGCACAATTTTAATCATTTTAATTATTAAAATCAGCTCTGTGGCTGATTTGTTTTCTTTTCTAAAGTGCAATCACTTTGCTATAAGAACACATGGTGCCCAGTGTTTTCTATAATTGGGCCACTGATGGGTCATACTTGCTTTTAGGGCTCAGAACAGTTAATGTGGACTGCTTGTGGAGAAATTCGTCTTATTAACAAAAAGTCATGAGTGAAAAAAAGATTTATTCAGCAGATTACAATACAACTGCACAGGACAATTTTTTCCCCTGCTAGACTTAACTATACACTATCTCACCTGCGAGTTTGGAAGCTTTTATCAAACAATAAAGCAGCTTTGTTGTTTTGTTTAAAACTCATTTAATGGCATACTCCTACTGTGAATGTAATTAGCCTAATAAATAAGAGCTGTTCCATGTTAGCATGCTTTTGGGATTGGTCATAAGTGCCCCCTCTGCAACCTCTTAGTGGGTAAGTGGTCCAAACTAATCAATGATTAACAGAAAACAGCATGAACCAAAACTAAAGAACTCTGTATTAAACACAGGGCGCGTTTTAAGTCAATATAGTTTCTTTATACTTCTCTTTATGAAGCCAATTTTTTTATGTTGTTGTCGAAGTGTTAAAACAAGGAAGACAAATTGTTGTTCCCCAGAGAAAAGATTCTGCTGCTGTTCTGTAATGACATATTACAGCCAACTGGGCCTCCTGTAGGAGGAGGAGAAGGTCACCTTCTGGTCCACTGGGGAATAAAAAGAAACTATAATGGCCATTTTTGCTCCTATTACTTTCAAATAGAGAGGAGGTCAACTATTGCACATGAACATCAATTAGACTAGTTATGTGCTACTATAGGACTCTGAAGGTATAACTTTAAGTAAAAATACCAATGTTTTTTTTATGTAGGTATATCAAACAAAATGGGATAGCATTATTCTATTGCGTTTATTAAAAAATAATTCTTTGTTGATTTTTAATGTAGTACCATTTATTATTATTATTATTATTATTATTATTATTATTATTATTATTATTATTAGTAGTAGTAGTAGTAGTAGTAGTAGTAGTAGTAGTAGTAGTAGTAGTATTCACATACATAGAATTAAGTAAATATATAAGATAAACATACTATATGTAAAATCAGTTTTAAATTACTAATAATTGATTAGCAAGGCTATCTGCTCAGGTAGGTAGCCTGCAGCCCAGTTAGTTAGCCTGCAGTCAGCAGCTTAACAGACAGTTGGCCATCTGTTAAATAAAATCTGTGTTACCTCAAAAAGTGTTGCTTCAGTTTCAAACCATGACTGAGCTTTTTGCAAGTGGAAATATTTACAACCAGCCAAAGGTGTCTTTAACATCACCCTAAACAGGCTGTTTCAGGTGATACTGCACATGCTTGTGGCTGTATAGGGGGAGGATTTTTTTCTTCAACATGCACTGGTGGCAGTGAGCTGCATGTAGCCAAAGCTGCCCTGGGGCAGGCTGATGGAAGCTGACCACCTGCAGCAGGCAGGTGAAGTGTCTTGGCCAAGTAAGCTACAACTGAGATGGACGGAGTGGGGTTTTGAACTGGCAACTCACCGGTTACAGGAAAAACTCCTAGCTCCTGTGTCACTGTCTACATCCAATATGACTGCGCTTAAGCTTTTATGCAAAGATTAGTCAAAGATTTTAGCAGAAGGTGGAAAAAAAGATCCACTTGCATCACTTGCAGGGAAAAGCTATTCTTATTATACTATCTTATTTCTCTTACTGCTTAAAACACAATAAAGCAGTTATCAAAGTATAGAGTAAATCTACTTCAACACATACCCTTTTTTCTTTTCATTCAGCACTTTATCGTTTAGCTCATAAAGCTCCAGCAAAAACAAACATTGAGTACTGCAAGTGGATTATTTATTGCTTGAATATTATGTTTGAATGTTCCATTGTGAGCTTATTTATGAAAGTAGGAAGCCAATGGATCATCTGGAGCAAAAACTGTCTGCCTTCCCTTTAGGTTTCTGCTGTTCTTTATTGGCTTCATCTCAGTAGACATTAAAATCAGCATTATTTAGCCGTTCGTGTCGTCGCTTTTAGTCTTCCTGCTGTCACTGTGCCTCACAAATCTGTTTTCTTATACAATAAACTAAAAACACTGGCAGCCTCCAATATTTAACAGCAGACTGGGGCTCATTTTTCCCATTTAAATTGCAAATTGTTCTGCAAATTAAATTATAATCAGCTCTTAGTCATGTTGTTTTCCTCATTCACACTGCGGAGGCTACATTTTACACACAAACAGCTCACCCTTGTGCATATTTTGTATACGTTTGACACATTTTTCACAGATTACCCAGATTCTTCTCTGCACAGTTACCTGGTTTCACCTCTGACCTTTCATGGCCTTCTGCTAATCATCACCGAGACCGAGGCTGGTTTCATACAGAAAACATGTTTCATTATCAGCTAATTAATCACATCTCCAGTGACCCAGTTACTTTAACATGCTGAGGCAAAGGCTATATTTGGCAGGTACACAGAAAGGGAAATTAGGGAATTGAAGAAATGTGTCCACGCCTAAAGATCCGAGAAAGCTTATGTTCATATACCCTTGAGCAAAAGGGGGAGTCTCTTTAAAAGAAAGATGTGGAGGTTTGAGAGCAATCTTTTATTTAAAGTGAATTCCTCAGTGTAAAAGCAGGGATGTCTTCAGTAGAAAAAGAGGTGTAACTTTTGAGTATACTCAGAGGGCAACAGTGTGGTGTATGAAAATGTATCTAAGACTTTCTGGAGTCAAACTTCTGGAAACACTATATTGCTTTAAAAAAAAAAAAAACAGTCCAATGATCCTTGTGGTATCAAAGTCACCTCCTTGGTAGAAAAGAGCTAATGCTGCAAAATGATCGCAAACTGACCTCAGGTATGCAATCAAAGCACTCAGATTTCAAAGATAATCGGCCTTTCTATTATTGTCCGATACAAGATAAACCATCTTACAGAGATATGACTTCATCCTGCTGTGCCGCTTGCAGGTCACGCAGCGTTTTATCTCACTGCCGTCGTCGTCGCTGGCCGAGGCTATAGGTCGCCACAATCCGATTATGGTGCAGCTATAGTTTTAGGCGACTGATCGTATGCCCTCAGTTTTCATGCTTCAGAGAGCCTCCATAATTTTTTTTCCCCCAGCAGGGAGAACGAAGGAGAGGAGAGAGAAGAGATAAAGCTGATGGAAATTGAAGTGTATTTTCCCTACAGAAGCTTTGTGTGCACAAGCCAGGCCTTTAAGTTCAAAAAAGTGCATTCATTAAATGTATGAGAAATATGTAAATGATTACAATACAGTGGAATGGTAATATAAAAGGACAGAGTGGCAGTAATAATTTATAAGGCAGCACTCTACCTACCGCATCATGTATGCCTGCATATTCAATCTTTAATATTCTGCTCTGAAGGCCAGTTGTGGGCTCATTGAAAGATGATTGGCGTTGCAATTTTTTTTTCTTAGAAGCTGCTCGTTCCCTAATTTTTTACTTTCTTTTCTCTTTTTCCTTTGTTGTTGCAGTTTTTATTGTGACCGTTTAATTAATCAGATTAGTGTTTTTGTTTTCTCATGAGCTTCAAACTATGACCAAAACATTGTAACTGATGATAAACAATTAAAAATAAATAATTCTTTACATAGTATTTTACCTATGATTTAAGTAATGTAGAAAAAAATCCAGAGCAAAACTGGAATATAGGGCATTTTACTTTTTGAATAACCAGATGTAAAGTTGTAAAATATATGGAATTGCAGTTACTATGGGATTATCAATAGCTAAATTTACATGGACAAAAGTAATCGGAAAAAAATTCCAATTGGAATAAAAAAAGTCATGTGAACAAGCCATTCGGAATATGATGATCGGATTAAGCTTGATCGCTATGAAATTGTATTTCAAATGAGACGGTTGGTTTATGCCGATTGATAATCTGATCAACATGCATATAAATGCTTGTTTATTCCAAATGTGGCAAACTGACCCAGTGCAATCTGATTATATAATACGATTGTGAAATATTGTGTATGTAAACATAGCTAGTGTGTGCAATATTTCAATCGCAGGGTGCTGGTACAATATTTTATTTCCATCCATGCAGCCATATTTGGTATGATGGACAGCCCTTGATAACCACACTTGCTGTTTGTTTTTAGTGGCCAAGATGCTGATGCTCACAAAGAGCGGTGGAGACATACGAATGATGTAAAAGAAAGAAAAGAGTCAGTGTAATGGGGTTCAATTACAGTCAACAACATCATCACAATATTTAGTAATAGTCCTGCTGTTAGATGTCTTCTTGGTATCCAAATTAGGTTAACATAATTACCCGATAAACTCAAGAAGAAAAATTTCTTACAAGTTTAGGAGAAGAAGTGTAAGGCGTCAGAAGAAAGAAATAAGACCAGAGTGTATTTGGGAGATTCTTTCACTGAATCCCCCTTAGGAGCGGAAGAGCAGGCAGGATGGCCTTGCATATGTGCAATTATTCACAAAGTGCCTTGGGTGTTTCTTACCTACGTTTCCGAAAAAATAACCCTCTCTGTCTTTAATTCCTGACACGTCTTAGAAGTATGTGTTGCTTTTAATCAGCTTGCGTTCTGAATGGTGGAGGTATATTGGGATCTAGTGGATTCATCTTTTGACATTAGGTTACAGTCTTCTTTTGTAATTTTTATTTGTATTTAAAGAGTTCTGGGAATTTCCTACCAGTATTAGCCTCATAATCTGTTGTAGAAAGATTTCATATCATTGTGGGCTTATCTGGTAAAGTCAGGTATTATATGTGTTTAAGCCTTCCTCCACTCTGAGAGTTTCTTTACTTTTCAATAAGCTTTGGCGATGAAAAATCTTTCCACTAAAGTTGAGGGAACTGTTAGTAATAATAACTTCACAAAACGAGCTAACTGGATCAACTAACTGTCTGGGAATGAAATGTCAATAGTTCACAAGTGCCCCCACATAGGCAAATAATCATTAGTCGACTTAACAAGTCAGAAAATTAGGTCATCAAATTCACAATCGGGAGTATGCCAGTGTGAATGAAGTGTCTGCACAACATCTGCAATATCTGAGTCACAGTTGCTGTGATGCTCACACTGCTGAGCGACAAGTATCCAATATTAAACAAATCTGTGGCAACGTGACTTATCAAGTGATCAAATTATGTGTGCTACAATGTTAAATGCATAGTATAGGGACACTGAAATCTCATCATCCTGTGGCATGGTGTCTTCCTACTGTAATCAAAATGAATTTAAAATGATTGGGTTATTACTGTGACTTTCACATGGAAAGAAGAGTGGCAGTGGGACTGTATTGGTCGCTACAGCCTCCTTTTTTTTAATCTGTGCCATATAACAATATTTGCTGTTTTTAACATTTTGAAAATGGAGAAAATGAAAATGAAATTTTCCACTTAAGAAATCTCTAAAATAGAGAAAATACAATTCAGAAAACATCTCCATTTCGCACTTTAAAAGCTGTGAATAAAATATGTCTCCAAACCCAATGAGTAATTATAAAAAATAAACATTTATTTTGTGATTGTTATTTTTTTTAAACATAATGAGCATTCCTGGTTGTTCCTTTCTTTGTATGGATATTGTTTTGCCGCTAATGGGATTTATCAGTCCTAACCATCATGTTTCCTTGTTTCGATCCACTGTTGAAGGATTCCAGCTAAACCGTAAACAGCTGCCTAAACGCTGCTTCTCCACTCTGGCTTCTCATTATATCCATGCAATCAGCTTTTCTATGTGCTCTCGGCGCTGTTAACCAGTTGTTACTGCTCATGTCCTGCAGGAGAGATTATATTCCAGCGGGCTCCCATGGGCTGGCAGCGAAATGGCCCTGCACGGACCACTATTCATTAAGCCCTTAATTGCTAATTGAGGTCTTTGAATGATTCAGCATTAGCCACTGCTGTTGGGGTATTAGCCGAGTAATTTATTGAAGCGAGAAGGCCTGGGAAAAAAAGAATGAATGTAAGCGCACACTATTAAAAAAGGTGGCACTGGTTCATGTATGAAGCTTTTATTACACAAATCTCAGAATCTCTTTTTATGGCCTATTCTCTCCATCTGTTTCAGTACAATTCATCATGCTTTACGATCACATTTAATTAAGCGTTGTTTCAATTAGACTGTACACTCCACTTTCTGAATTAATCTTTTTTGATTAAGCATATTATGTGGTGATTGATCCTGCATTTTCAATAATAACAATTAAAATTTTATTTGAGTTGCAGTTAAAAAATCGAGGCAGACATCTCAGCTGAAAGCCTTATTCCTGCACCAAATCTTCCCAGTAAAAAAAAACCTTGAGGTGTTTTTTTTTCCCAGCACTATTTTCAGCTGTAATCTTATGAGTCCTCAGAACCCCTGCTGGGTGTGTTCTCCCACAGGAGCAGAGAAAAAAAACCTACCTGGATTAAGCTGTGTTTTGTAAATGTATTTAAGCTTTTATATTTTCAGCTCCTTTAATAAAAGAAAAACAAAATATGCTCATTATAGATAGCTATACAGCTATATTTGTGAAAAATTAAGCAAAAGCTGAAGAAATCTTAAGAGCCCTTTAGGTTCACAATTTATATAGTAGAACTGAGCCGATGGTGACTTCAGGTCAAATACTGAATACCTAATTTTTTCAACCTTATTTGTTAATTCTATCAAAACTAAGAACTCCCACTATGCCCAGTCGATTAGGGCATCAGCCAACAGCATGTATTTAAATGCATTTTCTTTCATTTTTAAATAGAGGCATGATAATTATTTGGCAATTTCTAAATTACCTGTTTCAAAAAACGTTGCACATTATTTTTCTCGTATAATCTTTAGAATTTTTTTTAAGCGGAAACAGCAGGTCTAGTTCAAAAGGTGTTATTTTTGCAGTTTAAATAAAATTTGTCAAATCTTTTGACTGCAAAACTTGTTTTATTGATAAAAGAAAGCAACCCATGCTTCGCATGGAGCTGCTACTGCAGCATTCATTTTGGTTTATGACAAACATTTTCTTTGTTTTGATGTCCAAATAGATAATTTTTGGACTCATCCAGCGTTTCCCCCAGTGTGTTATAAGCCTGCTTCAATGTTTGAGAGTGTCCTTAAAGTTCCCGCCTGGGTAAGAACCTCCCGGTGTAAATAAGCTGACCAGCTAGCTCGACGCACACTCCGTTCATGCTGCCAACGTGCAACTAAATACAAGTTGTGAAACCTGCTTGTAAAACAAGATGACGGCCCTGCCGTTGTTAATGTTTGCTGCTAGTGGTATTACAAAATGAGCTAAGAACAGGCTTTACTTCACTTGTGTAACTTCAACCTAACTTTAAAACATTAAGTAAATGAGTATATTAAAGTGCCTTCTATTATGCTAAAACAAGTTTTCTTGTTACAATAGTTTGACAATATTAAACATATACTCAGCTTTGCATGCTATTCTCTTCATGGAAACCTAATGAGTTCATTGGCAAAATAAAATCCACATTCCCCAAATATGAAGTCTTAAAAAATTGTAAATTCGGATTAACCGATTAAAATCGATTTATTGCCCAGCCCTACATGAAAGTTTAACTTGTGCAGTCTATTTCTGAATGTAGTGGGGTGGACTTTCATATCAGCATTAGCAATGGCATGCTGTAGGTCTCAGGAGGACATTTTAGGGTTTTTGGAGGCTTTTTGTTTTGCATCTTGTGGTCTGCTCTCAGGGTGACATTGCTTGGACAGTCAGAATTGGTGGTTGCTTTGAAAGTCCTGCACTTACACACTATTTTCCATACAGTGGAACAGCTGCTTCAAAGTTGTCTTTAGATATTGTTAAACCTTTACCAGGCTCATAACCTGCTATGGTCTTCTTTTGAATTCAGTCTGTTGTTTACTCTCATAGTCAGGAGCACACCAAACAAAATGTTTGAGGGTTATACGAAGCAAAACTCCTTAAAAATGCAAAGTAACAATGTTCTAATTGTCACTACCGGATGTAATATGACTGTGTGATTTAAAACAATATATATATATATTTTAAGTGGGAATAGATATGGGGTTTCCCAATTTTTTTTTCACCAGAGATTGTCGGAAAACTTTTTCATTACTTGCAGAAAATGTGTAAATGATAACACCCTAACAAGAGAGGCTCACCTGTTAGTGAGGGAGGCTGTGATTTCACCTGAACAGCTCGCCTCTGTTGTCAGGGAACCTTGAAAAAAGAAGACATTGGCATGTTAATGTTTAAGGTGTTGTTTTACTCAAAGTAGTTGTCATTGTTAGGTCTGGTTTTAACCAAGTGTTTGTTGTGAGGCCCTGTCTTGTACTAAGAATCATTTGTGAGTTTAAAAGTCTGACGTGTGGAAATATTTAGTTTGTTTAGTTTGTTTAGTGGTCCTTTTATTATTTTAACTTTTCTTTTTGAAAACCAGGTGTTCAAACGCACCCGGTTTTAAATCAAAAAGAGAAGGAAATGGAGATGGATTTAAAGGTCTCTGGGCCACCTTCGTGGTCACCAGATTTCAGCAGCAGACAGCAGCTACAGTAAAAATAAAAACAGTACATTCCATGAGGTCCATTTTGTTGGGTTAGGGTTAGGAAATGCTTTTATGGCACGCATCCCTCAGCTTGGCTGAGACCTGGGTCTCGGCGCAAGCGGCTGTCTGATCAGATTTCGCTCTGAGGAATGACGTTTTTTTCCTTACACCAGCAACAGATATATCTGCTTTGGTTAAAAGTTGTCTTAGAATACATCTGTGGTTGTTTGAGGCCATTTTTGATGACCTGCAAAAGACATCTCTGTAGGTTAAAGTTCACATGTATGTGCTTCCTCACATAGTCAACCAGAATTGCTGAAAGCTCATTGACATTTCTTCAGAGAAATCTGCCCAAAGCATTGCATGTTTAGTTTCTCTGGAAGACACCAGATTGTTTTTGCATGTGTGTGTGTGTGTGTGTGTGTGTGTGTATATTTATTTTCTTTTCTTTTTTGACTTATAGATCAGTGGTGCTTCACAGTGATTATCCCAAACTTGGAGTTAAACTGATTGTTATTTCCACTAATTGTTATATCATGAAATGCAGCATTAATAAATGTATGAAAATGTAACAGTTTGAGGGCGTTTTTCTTTTTTATTGTCCCCCTTTTTTTAGTGTTTCTTAATGGCTGTTTCCTTCAGTCTGGGATACCACAAGTACTGCAATGGTTACCCCTCTGGCCTGGAAACCAAATATCATATAAATCTGTGATTGACAAAGAAATATGTGACAGATGTCATGCACCAATCAATCATGATGACTAGGGCTGCACAATATGTAATAAATATAATTATCGTCATCACAATATCAGGGATCAAAATGTACATATCACAAAGAATCGCCTGAAGTGCAATAAGTGTAAGATCATTATGTAAGCACCCTGCATTCAGGCTCTCAGTGCCCCTACAATGTTTGGAGATATTATTTGTTTAATGCAACAAAAAAGTTTCAGAAGGTAAGGAGGTGGTAGAGTTGATAAGAAACTACAGCTAAGTTTTTGCAATGCCAAAACATTAAGAGTCAGACAGAGGCAAACTTTTCATTAAAATCTTGAATGCCTTAGTTTTCCAATAGCTGGATTGACAACTCATAATCTCTGGCCTGGGTTTGCTATGATCCTAAAGCAAAAAGACATTAACACTTTATCTTTTTTCTGTAATCATCCCAAGCCATATCGTTATCGTAAAAATTACAAATATAATAACATAGCAACTTTTCCCAATATCGTACATCCCTAATTACAAGCTAGACATTTTTTCCTTCATCAGTTTAAAACTGATTAAACACAGCAGGAAAATGGGAAATCGGCATTGGCCTGTAAAGGAGTGATTGGTAGAAGAAAAAAGACAAAAATATGTTTGCATTCTGTTCAAACGCCTTAATTTTTTGTAATGTTAAAAAAATGCCTTTTAAATTACACAAAAATATATTTTGTAATTTAGATAGCTGGGAAAAAGTGACCCTGTGAGATAAATTCAGGTGTTGGTGTTAGAAACAAAAAATGAACTAAGGACCTTGTTATTGCTTACAGGAGGTATGCAGCATTTAATCCACACTTAAAACTTTCTTAGGAAGGTGTTATGTGCTGAACTTAATTAAATCTTAACATTAGAAACAAATTGTCTTAGGTTAAGTAAACTGGATAACAGCGGTGGATAAAAATGGATAGTAGCAAACACTCCAAGTTTTATCTTTTCTTGTCCAAGTTTGAGTGAAAGTGGCATGATGGGAAGATGAAGCTGGGTGCAGATAAAGATGGTGGGACTGAAGCTCCATCTGAATACTCTTAATAATAGCTCCTAGCTCCTGTTCCTTGACCTTTCATGGGGTCAACAGTAAGAACTCAGGTATGTACACACCCAGGCACAATAGCTAAAAGTAATAATGTATATTCCATAAAGAAAAAAAAACTAGTAAAGGGTATAAACCAAAGACTGTAACTCAGTCTGTACAGAGCCAAAAGCATGGGGGATCATAAAATTAAAGGTATATAGCCACATTATATGCCTATAAAAAAATGCCTAAAACTGTTTGATCACAATAAAATGAAGTTTAAATAAAAGTTCAAGCTGGAAGACTCACCCCTCTCAGCTCACCTGCTCCACTGATTGCCTAGCCAAGCATCCGCGTACCAGCCAATCTCATCAGGACCTCATCCTTTTATCACACAAGACTGCTTATAAGGCACCCCACTCATGGATCCTGAGGTTCAACCCCTCCTCCACCCCATCTCTTCCTTCATGCTCTCAAGCTTCACCAGACTACTTCTCCCATCACATCCTGGCAGCTTAGCTTTAACGTCCACTTCAATGAGCACCAACATTCATACTGTATTCCCAGCTCTATTCCAGTCTTTTACCTGTTGGGATCATATTTTTTTTCTCTGGATCTTGGTCCATTGTTTCCATTACTTCACTGGGAGATGCTAATAGCCCTTAGCTGCTTCCTGGTTTAACCCCTGCTGCGCACGTGCAGTATTGCGTTTGCGTTGTTATTGTAAATAAACACAAACAGCCTTACTGAGCCAAAACAAAGAGTAAAATGCCAATAATAATAATAATAATAATATGCCAGCAGGATGTGATAATCTTTGATAAAAACTTTGTACGCAACCATAGTGAGTTACTGACAGATACATTTTAAAAAATGTCAAATAATGTGGCTATGCACCTATAAGGAATAAACTAAACATTGAAACCATAAAATTTAGTCTTAGACAGACATTTGTCATTCTGCTGCACACTTACAATGTACATTTCAACAAAATTTTGTTGCAAGTCTCCAAAATAAAAACAGAAGACAGGGGAGAAACAGTATAAATAATATAAATAAAGTATAAATATGTGCAATATAAAAATGATTAAAAAAATAGAAACTGAATAAATATTTTGGGACAAATGTCAGGAATGTTGCAGCAAACAAAAAATAAAAAAAGCATAAAGTGACAAATCCAAAAATCCCATCATGACACATTGTGCGTCAGATGTTTCGGTGATTGACGCCCCAAAATAGAACGCCAGAGTACGTTAATTGGTTGAAATGTCTGACTCCCTAAATACACGTTTGGCAGCAAATTAGCATGTCTGTATGCAATATTTATATGTCAACCTTTACTGATCTTAAGCGAAGGAACAGCGTGAGTTTTAAAATCATTCATATTTATGTTTCTTGTGTGCTATTTTTAGGTTGTTGACACTATGAGTTTTCGCCTCCTATGAAGTTTCACCAAGGACAGTTTTTGCATTTATTGCTGTATGGGGGTACGAGTATTAAAGCCACCGAGTACTGACATTCAGCTTTGAGCCAAACACAGAGGTTTTCTCATAACCCTTTGAATCTACTTTAAAGGTTGAATTGTTGCAGTTCTCTGCTTTCTACAGAAAGAAGATTATTCATCCACTCGCCTTTTATTTATCAGAAACATTCTCTTTACACTCAGTTTACAAACATTCACACAACATGCTGCCAACTGAAGCTGCATGTTTAGTTTTTATATCTTAAGCAGAGACAAAATAAGCCTAAAAATAAGAAATAAGTATAACCTATACCGTTTAATTTGCTTGTATGGTTCTGCAGTAAGCAGTCTTTGCCAGTCGTTACATGTTTTAACCTTTAAGTTGCAACAGAAAGTTTATCTGCAGTCATTTATACTGAATTTGTTGTTTTGGAGTTGTATTATTGTTTTTTTTTAGTTTTAAAGCTGTATATTGGTCTGTTTTCACATTTTAACAACACCTGTTATGACATTATTCAGTCACAATTCCTCCTCAATGATGTGAGAGATGGATGAAATCACACAGAAGAGTTCTTGCTGCTGATGGTGGACCTTGCGAGTTGCAGAAAAAAAGGGTGCACCTACTTTTAGTCATGACTGCACATTTATATAACATAAAAGATGATCACGCTTAATCCCAGTTCTATGACCTGTACACTACTGTCATTCAATCTGAAGAAATCTGTTTTCAGAGGCCCTCCAAAGTTGAGACATAGTTCAAGGAGGTCGGTTTAGTCTAAGAGGACAAGTGTGAATAGATGAATATGAAACCCTGTCTTATCTCCCTCTATTATGGATTGGAAGACTGTTCTTTTTTTGTTTGCGTGCTGTCAAGACACGACAGATAAAATGCTGCAATGCAACATTTGAGCATCGGCGGGTAAGTGTGGCCTGAATGCATCCTTCTGAAGTGTTTGTCAGCATGTATGAGCGGCTCTCATCTTTCCTTTTTTTCTTCTTCCTCAGACAGCAGCGTGAGTCAGACAGGATAGATCAGGGGGAGAGGAAACGCTAAAATGATTACTTTCACCGGCTCTTTGCTTCTTTATCTCCTGAGGATTCCCACTCTGAAGCCTCTGACAGTCGGTGTGAGAGAACCAAAGAGGATCCGTGAAATCGTTATACTTGGAACCTTTGCGGCGCGTACAGGATGCTGTAGAAGTATCAGAGAAAGAGAGAGGGAGAAAGAGAGAAACATCACTGTCAAGCGCTCACCACTTGGTTGTAAGAAAGGCTTTTATGAAGCAAAACAGAGCGTGTGCAGCGGACGACATGCCAGTGATGAGCTAGGATGCACTCACAGCTCCACCGATGCATGAAGATGTTATTTAGCATTCATTTCTGGAGAATTAAGCGCGCCAACATGAATCTGGCCTCATCTCCCCTGCTGTCTTGCCTACCAGGCTGCTTTGAATTCTGGGTTTTCTGGCCTGGGACGTTTCTACCAAGCCTTTGCTGCCAGTTTCGAAAGGCTTTCAGGGTCTTACAGACTCATGAATATTGCAAATGAATCATCTTTGAAGTTTGTTTAAATTAGTTTGGGAAACATGCTTTGCGTTAATCATTCAATCATCCATTTAATCATTAAAACAGGGTAATTAATGATAATTAACAAGGTAATGTAAATCATATCTGGGAAAAGAGAGATTAATAAAGACCTCATCAGTTTTTAACTCTCCACTCTTCTTCCACATGCAGGCTCTGGGCATCTAGAGCTTCACTGCAGCGTTTTTTTAGAGACCACTCAGCGGTGTCTGCTGCTTAAACAAGTTTGACGTTTAATCCGACTTTAGAAACTTTGTTAAGCAATTGTTCTGTGTCTACATATGAGTAGCAACCAGCTTGAAGTTTAAAAAAAAACAATCCCAGGAAACCTGTGCGCCCTTTCACCAGTAGTCCCCATGGTTATGATCTGCACTGCTGGATTTGCTTACTCGGCATATTTGAGGCTAGAGGTCACAGAGGAAAGTATATTTTACAATAAAATAAATATGATGTTAGTCATTACCTGCAAACACTTACAGTGCCTTTCAAATGTTTCAAAAGTCCTTATGCTTTTTTTTTTTTTACTTTTTGTGACCCGACAACCAGAAAACTTCAATTAACTTGATTGGGATTTTAGATGGCAGACAAATACAAAGTGTTTTATTATTTTTGTATTATTTTAGAAAGTAATTCATTAATGTAGTTAACCTAACAATGATATTATGAAATAACAAATTATTCATGCTTTGATTTAAACTTGTCTCCATGGGTTTTGCCAGAAAGGCCAAAATGGACAAGTTGGAAGTACTCAGGGATCTTTTTCCCCCAATTAAAACCGTGAAAGTAAAGGTGGTTTTAATGTGATAATTTTTTAATTTTGTTGTCAGCAATAAACCAAAAATTCAATATTGTAATGAAACATAGTAGACAGATTTTTGTAGAACTGCTAAAACTTCTACATTAGAAACTCAAACAGGCAACATAAAACAACTGGATTTCAGTTAGCGGCATCACAGTGAAAGAGGATGAATTCCCATGTTTTTTCTCCATTTGTAAACATTTTTGATAACCATGTTTCACTTCCACTTCACTATGATGCTTTGTTATATGTTGGCCTGTCACATAAAATGCCCATGAATTACAACGAAGTTTGTAGTTGGTCCATGACAAAATGTGAAGAAATTCAGTCCATCTTTTCCTTGTGTTTTTGGATGTGCATGTGCAGCAAACCAGCGACCTGACTCCAGAAATAAAAACTGGCTATGTTTTATTGAAGCTCCGCTCTAGTATTACCACACACTGGAAACAATATTTCTCCTCTATTTTCTTTTTTTTACTTAACTAGACAGGAGCCAAGCGTTCTTGTTATCTTTTAAAGTGGGTTTAATCAGCTAATCTCCAGGCTTTCTGGATGGTTTTCTCTGGATTTTGGCTGTTTCTATACTATTTATCAGTCCAGTACCTGAACAGTATCAGCGGACACGTTGTGAAGGCTTTGCCATTGCATTCCCTCCAAAAGAAGACTTATATTTAGTAATACTTTTGTCGATTCTCTACTTCACAGAGTTTTGTAGGTGGAAAGCTGCATGTAGAAATGAGTGCTGGAAAGAGAGTGACACAAAGGGGCTTGTTCCAAACATGCATCAGAGATGTTCTGAAGCCTTTTGTGTTGGAGAAGGTTTTTTTCAGATTGCACGAATGTGATGACTAAAATTTCTAAGGAAATATCCACTGGAGAGTGGAAATGTTTATCTTGTGATATAAAGAGATGCTATTGGGTTGTTCTTTAAATAAGCTATATTTATTATAGTTTTTCCATCCATCCATTTTCCAACACGCTTATCCCTATTGGGGTCACGATGGGTGCTGGTGCCTATCTCCAGCGGTCAACGGGCGAGAAGCGGGGTACACCCTGGACAGGTCGCCAGTCTATCGCAGTATTTTAGTTATTATAGACATATTTTTATTCAAATTATTTATTGGTTGCCTTTTTTATCTTCAGAACAGCCTCACTTTTTATGGCAACCCCACTCTGTCCCTTTTACCTCGGACCTCTGACATCTACAGGGCCTTTTCATCCACACAGCTGCTGCTCAGTGAAAATGTTACCTCTTTCTGACTATTCTCTGAAAACCTTAACATCAGGGATCTACAGGGATTTTCCCCCTAGGTGAAAAAAAATCACCCTAGGTGAAAATCCGTGTAGATTTGCAGGTTCTGGGAAACCAGCTCATCTGGCATCAACAATTTTGTCATATTCAAAGTCATTTAAATCTATTTTCTTCCCATTTGGATGCTTGGTTTGAACTTCAACAAGTCGCCTCCTGCATGTCTAGATGCTTGAATTAATCTAGTTGGAGCCATTTGATTTGCTGATTGTCTATTTGTGTTAAGAAACTATTGAACAAGTGTACCTATTACACCCTAGAACCTCCACTGTTAACAAGGGTCGCTCTGTTTAAGGTCCTATAATCTCTTAAATATACAGATGCCTACACTGGCTTCCTGTGTTAAAAAATATCCTAGCTTTCTCAGAAAAGTTCAAATTAGATATGTTTTGCGTTGAGGGGCTAATATCTTGGGAAATAAATACCCTTTGGTTTTGTATATCTTTCAGTGTTTAGTGTGTGGTGCCTGATAGAGATCATAAAAACCCACCTCCAGTTACACAAGGTTTACCTAAATCCTTTTACATATCATTTGTCTTGTGTTTCCCCTTGTCTACACCATTATGTTCTGATTTAGTGACACATCTAGGAAGAATTTTAGGACTGAAATAACCTTCCAACATGACTATAAATGGACTTTTGATGAAGGTTGTGTTTTTTTTTTGCTTCTTTGTCACCAGAAACTGAATTCTATTTTAACATTAAGGAAATTGTAGATTATTTTCCCAGTGTCTTTTCATAAAAGCCTGTTAGGTATTTCTTTAATAACTTGAGGCTATTCTGATTATTCTGAATTACTTCAAATGGATTTATTCCTGGAGCCATTTGGACAATCATAATGATAAATCAGCAGAAATAAGTGATCACATGAGGTGGTAGGGGAATAAGGAAGCATAATTACTGCTTGTTGTGGAGTTGATTGATTCTGTAATCGCTCAGGACTTATCTGCTGCAAGAAGGAGCATTTGTCGCTATCACCAGACAACTTTTTCTGTCTGTATCTTCAAATGCAACCTGGATAGCAGTCATGTCAACTTGTTACAGGTTTCAAATGTTTTCAGTTCTGATAGAAAATGGAAGGACACTACTAGCAAGTGGAAAAATTAAGACTTCTGCTTTCTAACTAGTGCTACCAACACAGAATGTGTGATATGATAACATCCACAAAATGTTTTCCTGCTGTCATACCGCTGACTCGGCAAAACTATTTATACTGCTTGAAATGGTTCATATTTTATGTTACGGCCTCAAACTTCAATTTATTTTATTTGGGTATGTGGGTTAAAGTTTGCTGGGCATTTCCCTTGAACTCACCTTAGTCAACATATTGTAGAACCACCCGATACTCTTTTGGGGTACCAGCTTTTCACATATTTAGATGAAAGAGTGTTTCTCATCCAGCTGAAGCTTAGACAGAGTAGTCTGTTTGCGAACATCGAGCTTAAAGGATTGCCGCAGATTTTCAATTCAATTTAGGTCTTGGCTTTTGATGGGCAATTTTAACAAATAAAAATGCTTTGATCTACATCATAGCTCTGGGTGTATGTTTAAGGTTCTTGTCCTGCTGGAGGGTGAATGTCTGCCCGGTCTTATATTGCTTCCCACCTCCACTATGTGTTCTATCAGTATCTGTTTGCGTTTTGTTTCATCCATCTTCCCATGAACTCTGACCATCGTTCCTGTCCCTTGCTTACATCTTATAGCCTTATTTGGACACTCTTTCAAAGAAGCCACATTTTTAGAGTGGGGTACTTTTAGTTTTTCTGTCAAAAGATTCTCCCACCTGAGTTCTCACTACTCCAGAGTTATCATGCACATCTTGGTTGCTCCTGTAAGTAATGCCCTCTGTGCCCAACCCATCAGTTTAGGTAAGCATCTGCGTCCTGGTAGGTTTGAAGTTGTGCCCCAGGC
The DNA here is from genome assembly GCF_011125445.2 of Fundulus heteroclitus. NCBI lineage: Eukaryota > Metazoa > Chordata > Actinopteri > Cyprinodontiformes > Fundulidae > Fundulus > Fundulus heteroclitus. The sequence goes on along the minus strand of NC_046366.1, from coordinate 24,420,185 downwards.
TTTACATTTTTCAAAAAATCGATTGTTTGGCGTTCAAGGCTTGGGACATTGTTTAAGAGCCCAACACTGCTTTACATCTTCTTTACAACTTGCATACATGCAATTGTGTGTGGCATCATGGGATACATGTTGAACATTAGGCTAAAGCTGGGCAACGTACCACAGCTGTGGAAGATCTCCCGTGTGGCACCAATGCTGAAGACAACACAAATAAAAGGAGCTCAGTTGCTACAGGCTGGTAGCACTGACCTTGCACCCGATGGAGACTTTCTGGATGTTGATTCTTGACCATCGTTGCCCCCTGCTGAGGTCTTCCTGGGATCCGCTACAGTCCGTGTACCAGCCTGGCATCGGGATGAACAGGATCATATTCTTTCATTTCTCCAGTGCCTTCAATACCATGAGTCTTCTGAAGAGCAAGCTGTAGCTGTCAGGAGTGGACCACTTCCTGTCCCAGTGGATGCTGGACTACTTCACTGAGCACCCACAGTATGTGAGGACACAGGGCTGTGTCCTCACAGGCTGGTCTGCAGTAGGGGAGCCCCGCAGGAAACTGTGCTGGGACCTTATCTGTACACCCTCTTCGCTGCAGACTTCATCATTTCCCCAGCTTGCCATATTCAGAATTCTTCAGACAACTCTGCAATAGTCAGCTTCATCACAAGTATGACATAGACCAATGGGTCCCAAGTACCCCTATCCTGCATGTTTTAGATGTGCCTTTGTTCCAGCTTAACTGATTCAAATGATTGCATCATCTCCTCTGCATGCCATCAAGTGCTGCAGAAGCCTCTTAAACATGCATTTATTTAAGTCAGCTGTATGTGGCAGCAAGTAATTTAAAACATGCAGGAGAGGGGTACTTGAGGACCAGGGTTGGCAATCATTGTCTTAGAGTACAGACAGGATTTGTGGACTGGTGCCAGCAGAACCATCTCCCGATCGATGCGAGGGAAACCAAGTTGCTTGCGGTGGATTTCCATAGGAGGAGACCCACCCCACTAACACCAATGAACATCCAGGGAACTGACACTGAGGTAGTGGACTCTTGTATGTATGGAACACAAAACTCATGCTCTGTTAGGAAGACTAAGATGTTTTGGAGTGAAGCAGGAGCTCCTGAAGACTTTTTTGCTCCTTGGTGACATCGGCCATCTTCTATGGTGTAGTTTGTTGGCTGTCAGATGAGAGAATGGGGATAAGCTTATCAGGTAGGCAAGCGCTATCCAGTGCACGTTGTCGGAAACAGAGTTCTGGCAAAAATAACATTAGTGTTAGACAATTTCTACCACGCCATGTATGATGAGATTGCAGAGTTCCAGTTCTACACCCTAAAACAAAGGAGGATTGTCACAAATCCTTCCTCTCAGTGCTGTCATACTTGATAACCATCACTGCAAACTCAAACTCAATAAGTGACACAAAACACCAAGAAGACAAAATAACTCATCATTAACTTCAGGGAAAAGAAGGAGCAGCATCTGCTAATCGTCATTAATCATGAGATGAGTGGAGGAAAAACTCCAGTTTAAGTTTTCATATCTCGAACCTTTTCAAAAACCTTCCCTCTGCAGGTATAATAATAATGAGTAATGAGATTTAATTTAAAATATTGTCAAAAACGAAACACTGAATGCCCTTAAAATTGCTGGATTTTATGGGTTAATAAGTAACACTTACTCAGCCATCAGTATATTGATGTATTAAACCCATTTGCAGTAATATTCAAAACTGTGAATATGTTTGATTATAACCTGAAAATATTGCAAATAAATATTACGCTTCTGTTTAATAATAATTTAATAATGCCTAGCCCACATGGTGTCTTTCAGGCCACACATACTGTCTTATTAACTTCTAAAAACGACTTTTTAATCTTTTTTACATTTTACATGTTTATCGTTAACCTGTTGAAATTGTTTTGCTGCCCAAAACAATTTCACCACCTTCTGCTCTTTGCAAATTGAAAGCCTCCCTTTTTACTGAGCATATGAGGCACTGCGTTTTAAGCTTCTTCTTTTCAAGTTCTCAACTATGCTTTTATAATGTATGGTTTTACTGGTCATTTCATTTTTAAATGGTATTACTAACCACATAAAGCATTATCACATTAGGTGACTTCTTAAGGCTACTAGTTTCACTGGTTTTAATTTAGGGTTATCAAAGTAACGGGGGGTTAAATACATTCTGTATGCACACCACACTTTTCAGATATTTCCTTTTACTTAACAATCATGTGCTAATTTCTACTGGTCTTTTACACCAAATCCTGATAAAATACGTCACAGTTTAAAGTTTTTATTTTATGAAAGATCAAAGGTTTCAGGGTGTATGACTACCACAAAACAGTACCAGATTACATCAGTCTTTCAAGCACATTTTAAATGCTTTTCAATGAACACAAGCCTCTGTTTTCGCTTGGCTTTATACCCCAGCTCTGCACACATCCGAATGGGGGAATACTTACATTATCTCCCATTAGATCTACTTAAACCTTTCTCTTGCCTGCTCAATCAGCCGTCCACCTTCTAATGGCCTCATCCATGCACATTCACTTCACATCCATCAGTCACTTAGCAGGTTGAGCCTGGTATTCAGGCTCTTGAGGCGGATCGGAGACAGAGACATAGGGAATGCAGTGGAGGTTTGATTGGATTGACTTGTAGCCCTTTTGAACACAGGATACCCCTCTCTCTTCTGCGACTAATTAAGGCAATTAACTCCTGAGAACCTAATAACAGCATTGCTGCATTATGAGGCTTTTAGCAGAGTTAAATTATCTTCCCTTCAGGGCCTTGAAAAGGGAGTTTTTTGGGTTTTCTTTTAAGAGCAATGGGGGATTTAGGAAGGATTATGTGTGGGTGGAGGCAAAGGATGGAGGTAAAAAAGAGGTAGGATGGGGAAAATTGTGACATGAATGGAGCCCTGGAGGAGACTGACTGCAGAGAGAGCGTGTGTTAAGGTAAATACGATTCAGCACACTTTCTGTTAGCAAAAACAATGCGGAGTTGTATTTTTAGAAATTACTTTGAAAAAAATTGGACTATAAACTATTTTTATACATGTTCTGTTTATGGTTCATCATGACTTTGGAGTCAAATGCATTTAGACTAATCCTTATATGTTCTAAAAATAAGAACCTTTATCCAGCTTTAGCAATACACATAAAATCTCCCTTTTTCTTGTGTTTAAAAAAATCTAATCTACTTAGTTCTGTAAGGTTTTTAATATATCTTAAATAGGATAAATAAAATACTTTTGCTTAAATATACGTATCCCAGGATTAAATTAGAACTTGACCTTTTTGCTAAATTGGTTTTCTTGTGTTTTTCAACATTTGATGCCAACATTATCACCACTATGAAATCTTAGTAGAAAAAAGCACCTTTTTAAAATTGGTTGGATACCAAAAAAGGGGGAACTGTGTCTTTCAAAGGCCAGGAAAAAAAACTCAACACTTCTGGAGTTCAGTTGATTAATAATAAAGAACACGGCATGAAATCATGGCTTCAGGTTGTGTCTTTGTATATAGACACATGAAACAGCTATATATATTTACCTCTGAATCAGTAAATAAGTATGTCCTTTCATGACAATAAGAGGGTTAGAAGGTCAATGAACATGTGGGAAAACTATATTAACACTATGATTTAATAGCAATTCAGTCTTCTTCAAGAAACATTTTATGGTCAGATGACACAAATATTCAACTATTTAGCCAGAATGTCAAGAAGGTGAGGCTGTCAAGTCTCATGATGATGCTAGCTTGGAACTGTTTTGCTTCTAGTAGTGCTAGTACTGCAAAGTGCATGAAATAATGAAGTGGGATTATTTGGTCTTGTAGAATAAGCAGATAGACGTGTCCATTAGGGTGAATGGAAGTCCAAGGAGGCAATCAAAGCTCAAATAAAAGATTCAAAGACTGAAAACAAATGCTTAGGCAACAAATTCCAGAAAAGATACTTAGTTGTGACTATGCTGAATGTGAATTACTTCATATAGTTATACTCTGATATAGTTGTAGCTGTTGGACTGATGGTCTATTGAGTTTATAGTTGACTCATTGACTGCAAGGCACCACGGTCCTGTAAGCTGCAAAACAAGCCAAATCCTCCCTCTACCCCAATGCTTTACAGGTTTCCATGAGGTGTTTGTGTTCATACACCTCTTTTTAGGTTTCTCTAGACACGGTGGATTGCATTATTGCCCAACCAGTGCTGGCTTGTCAATAGGTGGCGGTAGAGCGCTTAACCCCCCCCCCCCCCCCCCCCCCCATCATCACAGCATGAAAAAAGCTGTAGACACAATAAACATAAATCACAAAATTAAAATTCATGAAATATATCTGAAATTTGATTATTCAGCCTTCCCATTCCAATCTCCTCAGGGCACAGCTCCCTGCGGCTGTGGCCAACCAGCGCTTTTTTGTAATTTTTCATCCAATCAGATTAATTCAGGAGACGTGTCAATCAAAATCACAACTGTAGCAGCTAAACTGTGCGGGTGCAAATGTCGGATGCAGTCGGAAAACAACGACATGACAGGAGAGAATGGCAGAACGAAAGAAAATTTGACAATTTATTTACAAAATATTAACTTCACAAACCTTTCGCTGGAGAAAATAAAAAATGGATTAAGGAATTTAGACCGACCAGACTTAAAAATCCAGCAGCAGGCAGGTGACTGAAAACTGATATATTTTTAAGAAGAGTTTATTGTTGTGCTGTAATTCCCAAACTCTAGTGCACCCCAACCTTGCCCCTCACTCATCCCCAGGTTTTCTTTTTTTTATCACCAGCTGCTTCTGTTCCAGACATCTCTTATTTTATATAGTCCATCCAGGACATTTTTACAGGAGTATGGTGATTCTTTCAGATGCAACTTTGTAAACCTTTGTCATGCTGCCATAATTCTTTCATAGTGCTAACAAAAGCTTTCTCCTGGCAACCCCTCCAAACAAGCCATAATTTTCAAACTGGAACATTACCAAGCTAAATGAGGCCTGCACAGCTTAAGATGAGTTCTTGGGGTTTTAGCAGTTTATTCGAGCACACCTTGTCCTTGGATTAAATTTGCTGGCAACTGTTTAGGTGTTTTCCACTTAATAGTCTTCTTTACAGTAGGATGATGGCCTTATAACCGTACCCAGGCTGCAGGGATGGGATAACTACTTCTTTAAGGTAATTGTTGATGACTTTGTGTAAGAAAATACATAAGAAAATATATACTTCCGAGCAGGCAAATTATTCCAAAACTTTCATATAGGTAGGGGGTCAGTGCATCTGATTGGCAGCTTTATATCTGCGGCTTTTCTTTGTAATATCTGGTGGAAAGGATTTCCTTCCCCCAGACTCTTAGATATTTTTGAATTTAAATGAATATAACCACAATCATACCGCTACAATTATTTCCAAATCACATAGTAATTAATAGTACTCAACAATATTTATTCATAATCATGTAACAGAGAGACCTTAAACTCAGTTGATAAACTTAAACTAGAGAATAGATGCAAAAGTTACCCCAGTTAATGTGAATTTTGCTAAATTATTAATCACTGTTTCTGATGCCATATGCAGAATTTTTAACCCATTTAACATGCCTTGCAAAAGCATTCACTCCCTTGGATTGTTACCAATTTTGTTTTACTTAAACTTGTAATTAGAAACTTTTTCCCAATCATATTTTATGTGATGGATCTGCACAAAAGTCTAAGTAGGTGACACAAAATGAGAAAAATATATAAAAAAAGAATTACAGTTTTTTTTTAATCAGTGTGTGCATATGCATCTGCCTCCCTTGCTATGAAGGTTCTGGTGGAGCCAAATTATTTTCAAAATTCACATAATTAATTAAATTAAGTCCACTTGTGAGCAATCTAAGCCTCACATGATCAGTCATTATAAACACACATTTTCCGAAAGGCCCCAAGAGCTGCAACACCTATAACAAGAGCCATTACACCAAGAAGACCAAGGAGCTCTCCAAACAAGTCAGGGACAAAGTTGTTCAGAGGTGCAAACTTTGATGTTTGTCCAGAGAATCATCAAATCCATCATCCTCAAACGGAAAGGACATGGTACCACAACAAACCTGCCACGAGAGGGCCACCCATCAAAACTCACAGATCAGGCCAGAAGGGCATTAATCAGAGAGGCACAGAGACCAAATGTAACCCTGAAGGAGCTCCAGAGGTCCACAGCAGAGGCTGGATGATCTGTTCACAATGGGCTGTACACTTGCTGGGCTTCATGGAGAAGTGGCCAGAAAAAAGCCCCGGTATAAATAAGAAGGCACATTTTGAATTTGCCAAACGGTACGTGAACAACTCCCCAAA